>NC_046172.1:86512590-86544095 GCF_011064425.1 Rattus rattus
GTATTTTGAATCTACTATAATGCTTGAGTTTAAGGACATTTATTACCCTTATATTTGATAGCAATTTCTCATGAAGGTATAAGTAGAAAAATAGTGTATCACTTTCCTTCTGTGAAAGGGGGAAAGTGAGAATTTCCCCCAATTGATTCTAGGAATGAGAAGAGCTTGGTTAACAGAGGAGATGATATCAAGGACATAAAGAGAGAAACATTTTACAGAATCCGAAAGGAGACCAGACAGCTGAAATGAATGCAGAAGGAGAAAGGGGATGAAGAGAAAAATGGAAATAGCTCTCACAGCTCCAACCCCAGCACATCTTTTTGAGGAGAGGAAACCAAAGCTTCATCTCAAGGTAAGTCAGGCAGCCCTTGGGACAAACAGGTTGACAGTTCCAGCCATAACAAATGCCTAAGGTTCTCACATGCTTCAAATGTGGTGGAGTGATGTGGTCTGACACTGACATCTGTGCCATGGCCCCGCAGTCCTCGAACAGAAATCCACTGCATTACTTTTTTCATTCTAGGGTCCTTAAGCTGGGAATGCCTGTGAAGGGTTTTCCAAAGCCTGGGCAAACAAGAGAAGGCTCACCCTGTTTCCGGGTGGCATAATGCTATAGGCGGAGATCCAGGACTAAAAGGGAAGACAAAGCCCTAATGGGCATCGCTAGCCATCACTGTGTTTCTGACTGCCAATACAGTGCAAAGTGCGTACTATTCCGAATCTGGGAGCCAAATAAATCCTTCAGAAGTTGAATTTTCTCATTTATATTTTTTAATCACTCTTCCTACATTTCTGTGATTCACACAAATTTCTTTTTTTCTAATTGGACTTTTAAAAAAGACATTGTTCCTGTGTTACTCTTCCTCACAATATTTTTCTTCCTTTTTTCTCATTTATTCTTCTCTAATACAATACATCCTGACTGAAGCTTTCCCGACCTCTACTCCTCCCAATTCCCCCACCCCCACATCCCCTCTCCCATAGATCCACTCCTCCTCCATTTCCCTTCAGAAAAGACCAGGTCTCCCAGGAATATCAATTGAACATGACACAAGATACAATAAGATAAGGCACAAACCCTCACATCAATGCTGGACAAGGCAACCCAAAGGAAAAGGGTCCCAAAAGCACGCAAAAGTGGAGACAACCCCACTCCCACTGTCAGGAGTCCCCCCAAAACAACAACCCAACAACCATAACAAATGGAGGTTCTAGCACAGTCCCATGCAGGTTCCACGATTGCTACTTCAGTGTTTGTGAGCTCCTATGAGCCCTGCTTAGTTGATTCTTCAGACCCTTAATTCTCCTGGCTCCTGGTATCCTCAACCTGGCTCCCACAATTCCTCCTCCCACTCTTGCAATTTCTTCTTCTTCTTCTTCTTCTTCTTCTTCTTCTTCTTCTTCTTCTTCTTCTTCTTCTTCTTCTTCTTCTTCTTCTTCTTCTTCTTCTTCTTCTTCTTCTCTTCCTCTTCCTCCTCCTCCTCCCCCTCTTCCTCCTCCTCCCCTTCTTCTAAATTAAATTCTTTTAAACTTTTTAAAGCATGGGAGGACACAAACATGCTCTCTTTCACCATGTGGGTTCTGGGACTTAAACTCAGGATCTTGTGCTTGGCAGAAGGCACCATTACCTACTGAGCTATCTTGCAGGCCTCCTTACTCCTTGGCCATCTTTCTTTCTTTTTTTCTCTTCCCCTGTCTCTTCATTTCATATGTATTTTGAACTTTATAATTTATTCTATATTAATACCTTATGTTTATTTGAGGAGACAAATATTAAGAATAAGGAACTAAAAAATATTAAACACTGAATAACAAACCAACAAATGAACTAGACAGTCCTCAACAGTAGTACAAATGACATATATATATATATATATATATATATACATATATATATATACATACATATATATAAAACAATGTTTTGAGACAGGGTCTCACTATACAATTCTTAGTCTGGCTGGCTTAGAACTCACTATATAAACCTGGCTGGCCTCCAACTCATAGAGATTTGCCTTTCTCTGTCTTCTCAGTGCTGGGATTAAAGGTGTGAAACACAACACCCAGCCCTGGTGAACATTTTTTGATATCAAGGAAATGTGTGTTGTGATTGGGATAAACAGAATTTCATTTGCATGAGCTACCCTGATTGGTACAATAAAGGCCTTTATTTACATAAGGGATTGTGACTGCTGAAAGTATGAAACTTTCCCATGATTAGTTCAAACATCTTTGTAGGCTTTGCTTTTTTTTTTTTTTTTTCAAAACCTACTTTAAGAAGTCTTCTTAAATGCACCAACCTCCTTTCTAATCCATCACATATCAGAGGTAGTGGAACAAGAAGGTTAGTAGGAAACAGGGGTTGTGGATCTATTTAAAAATAGTTCTTTGGGGCTATTCAGCAGTCCAGTTCACTAGGCATTCACCACTTACAAATCAGCAGCAGCAGTTTGATACAGAAGAAACCAAGAAGTTCCTTCTACCAAGCCTGAGTCTACAGAAGCTGCAAGAACCTGCTGGAACGTCATGAGACTAGTCTCTGGCTATGAAGTCAGGACAAGGGAAGATCAGTAACTGCATGTTAGGTGAACCAATATGAATGTCCTCGGCAGAAGCTAGTGAGGTAGAGTAAGGTGAGCCAATGCCAGAGCCCCCCCTACTGTCTATGGGGTCATATTTATATTATTTCCAATCACATACCCTCTCACCTGTGTCTGCTTCAGCAAAACATTCTTTCACGTGTCTGCTTCAACACATCTTCATCTACAGCAGGGACTACTGTGATGGATATAAATGCAATCCTCCATGTACACAAAGGACTCTGTCATGATTGGACAATGAGATATTAATTTGGATGACTACTATGTTTGCTGCTAGTGTATTTTCTTCATTTGCACAAGGAACTATGCCATGATCTGGGCAAACAGAAGCCTTCATTTGCATCAGGAACTGCTTTGATTAGTGCAAATGATATCTCTCATTTGCTTGAGGGGCCATGCTATGATTGACTTCAGAACATGCCTTCATTTGAATGGGGGGCTGCTGTTATTGGATCAAGCATGGTCTGTCATATGCATGTGCTTAGTACAGAACCTTTGTTACAGCCACACACATTTCTGATCACATAAGCAAGCTGTTTGTCTCATTTTCTGACCTACTTGGGAGACACCCTCTTATGCTGTTTTGCAGCATTAATACCAAATGAAAGACTTCTCACAAAAGGTCTTTTCTTACCTCCCTTTGACTTTTATCATTGCTATACTGAGCTGAGTTGATAATATAAAGAAAGGGAGGCAGCAACAGTGTTGAAGGCAACAAAAGCCATTACCATAGCAGCAGCAAACACGGGAGCAGCACGCGGGAGCTGAAGAGAGTGGCTAGAGTATCAATAATGGGGAACAGGAGCAATAGAGAAAAGAAGCACTACAGAAAGATAGAAAACTTGAAGCTGCCAATGGCTTAGGGACTCCAGCATCTGAAGCCTGTATAAAAACTATTACATAAAAGTACCAGCCATTCCAGGGACTAAACCACTACCGAAAGACTACACGTGGACTGATCCAGGGCTCCAACTGCTTATGTAACAGAGAATAGCCTTGTGGGGGCAGCAGTGGAAGGGGATGCCCTTGGTCCTGCCAAGGTTGGACCCCCAGTGCAGGGGAGGGCAGTAAGAGGGATGTATAGGGGGAATACCCGTATGGGGAAGGGGGAGGGGTGGGAAGGGGGGCTTATGGACAAAAAACTGGGAAGGGGAATAACCTTTGAAATGTAAGCAAAGAAATATATAATAAAAAATTTAAAAAATAAAAACATGGGAGTCTAAAATGTCAAGATATTAAAAATATTAAAAAGTGCCAGCTATCACTGCTGCTTGCTACTGTCTGGCACCACTAACTGCTGCTAGAATAATAAGACTGCAATAGCTACTAGGATCACTGTATTGAAAGCCCAGAGCAATAACCCTCTATCAATTTTTGGTTGCTGTGATAAATACTATGACTAAAAGCAACTTAAAGAGGGGATAGAGTCCATAATGGCAGGGAATACATAGCATGACAACAGGAGCAATACACAAAGAGATCACATATACATACACACATACACACACACACACACACACACACACACACACACACACACACACACACAGCAGAGAGAGAACAGTAAGGTGAGGCTATAGGCCTTCACAGTCTGTCCCCAGTAAATACTTCCCCCAGTAAAGCTCTGTCTCCTAAAGGTTCCATAACCTCCCCAAACCTTGTCACCAACTGTTCAAAATGTATGAGTCAATGGGGGACATTTCTTTAAACTGTTTTAAACCATTTTTTTTGAGAATTGAATACTATGCATTTTGATCATAAGATTCTTCTTGCAATAAATAAACCCCACCTCTACTACTCCATGCTGGGATTTTGTCTGACTGAGATTTCACAGGTCTGCACATAATGTCAAAAGTACTGTAAGTTCATAATGCAGATGTCCTGTTCTGGTTGGTAAAGTTTGTTTCTTTGTAGTCATTCACTGCCTCTGGCTCTTACAATGTGTCCACCCCTTCTTCTGTGAAGATCCCTGGGTCATGGAGGGAGAAGTATGTTATAGATGTCCTATTTAGAGCCGAACACTGCAGTCTCCTGTCCTCTGCAAGTTGACCAGTTTGTGGATCTCTGTGTTAACTACTGTCTACTGAGGAGAATCTTCTTTGATGAGGGCCATTAGGAGTTGTTTTAATACTATGCCCTTTTAACAGAATAATGGTAGTTGGCTCTCCCACTAGAGCCCATGGCCTAGTGGTTGGCCCTGATAATGGTGCCAGGTATAGGTTCCATCTCCCGGAGTGATTTGATACTTCTGTATCATTTGTACCATTATCAACCAGTAGACATATCTTGCTAGGATGTTTATCATTATTTATAAGGTTTGCAGCTATGTAAGACTGACGATTACTTTTCTCCTCCTGGGATGCATTGCACCTCCCAGCACTATGAAAGCAATCTAATAGGGATAAAGCTTCCAGATCAGCTTGATTTCTCTATATTTTATCACTCAAGTATGTGGCGTCTTCACACACACACACACACACGCAAAATTTTAAATATGTTTTGCTTGTATATATGGGTCTCGTGTCCGGGGAGGCCAGAAGGAGGAGTTAGATCACCTGCAACTGTAGATGGTTGGGAGCCAACAAGTGACTACCTGGAATTGAACCTGGGTCTGTCTATAAGAACAGCAAGCAATCTTAACCACCGAGCCATCTCTGTAGTCCCAGCAATAGTCATACGATCACATTATGGAGTGTAATCAAGAGCAGCAGCAATAGCCTGTAATGTGTGGAGATCTATGGGAACCCACTGGCCAACAACTGAGAAGCAACCCATTCCTAGATCTGGAGTTGTTATTTGCTAGCATGTGGTGTCTAGTGTGATATTATGAGGGAAATTTCTTTTTAAAACCATCATAGCTTCAAGCTTAAGTCACTATAACCATAAATATTTAGTTCTAAAACATCAAGCAATAATAAATATTTAGTTCTAAAACATCAAGCAATAATAAATATTTAGTTTTATAACATCAAGCGATAGACCTCTACTTCTCAGAGTGATAAATTACCATGACCAAAGCAACTTTCTGAGGAAAGGATTTGTTTGACTTACACATCTGCACCATTATTCATCATTGAAGGAAATCAGGACAGGAACTCAAACAGGACAGAAACTTCAAGGCAGGAGCTGATGCAGAGATCATGGACGAGTGCTTCTTACTGGCTTTCTGCCCATGGCTTGCTGGCTACTTTTAAATAAAACCCAGGACCTAGCCTGGGGGCGGCCTAGCCTATGAGCTGGGCCTTCCCCATCAATCACTAGTTAAGAAAGTGCCTGACAGTCGGTTCTCATGGAGGCCTTTTCTCCATTAAGGTTCCCCCTTTCAGATGACTCTAGTGTCAAGTTGACATCAAACGAGCCACCACACTAAGGAAAACTAAGTGTAGAAATCTATGGACAGATGAAATACAGAGAGGCCCAGAGCTGAGGCAGCTTCTCTAGAACCTTGAATCTCACCCAGTCTGTGGAATACACAACCTAATGCACAGACTCTGAAGCCAGACTGCCTAGGTTTAAAGTTTGGCCTTAGCACTGACTAGAGAACCTTTGTCAATCGACCTAAGCTTTGTGAACCTCATCTTTTAACAGTAAGAATGGCAGGCCTCTTTTTGTCAGGTTGCACTAAGGATTAAGTGAATTAACATAAATACACTATTTAAACAAGCCCAGTAAATTCTACATGTACTTTTAAAAAGAAATAAACTCTACACTGAATAAAAGTTCACTTAGTAATTATCTATAATCACACAAGGAACAGGGATGTGTTTGGTTGCTAAGAACTAAGAAGTGGTTACCATAGATATGCTAGAACCTTGACAGCCATTGTTAGAACATTGCCTACCCTTTAAGTGGACATCTGGGCTGGTTTTTCTATCCAGAAGGCTAAAAAGCTCAACAAATCTTTCTGAAATTCAACACGGCAAACATTTTTTCAGCCAAAACACCAACTTGTCATCAGTTAAATAGTTAACCACCTCCAGGTAAGCCAAATACATAAATATCTTCACTTTATAGGCACCTCAGCTACACATACAACTTTGGTGATTTTGCTCCACCATATCCAGTAGAGGCCCCGGACATAATAACATCAGTGATTTTCTGATTGATCAGGTCTCTCCTTCTCTCTCATAGCCTGTCAGATTCCTGACTCAATATTACAGACTCTGAAACCAGACTGAGTAAGTTTGAACTGTAGTTATCCCACCTACCTCCTGAGCTCTTAAAGGAAGAACTTCTATGGTGCCAGTTTGGACAAACAGAGACTAAGATCATGATAGGAAGCTCTGCAAATGATTAAGATACACGAATAGAATCCAGATTTTTAAAAATCAAATTGAAGTAGAAGGGACACTAGTGGGTAGTGGGAAAGGTGAGGGGAAGAGATTGAGAGGATCCTGGTGGGTGAGTATAAACAAAGCCTGTTATAGACATATATTAAAGTATACTGATGAAACTCATCATTTTGTACAGTTAATATAACGTAACAAAATGTATTAAAAAAGAAATCGACATGAAGATATTACCAGCCTTATCTCAAAGGAGATAGATAGCTACTGTGGAATGAAGACACCTTGGTTCTGCCCTTTTACTCTCTTGGTTGTATTAGCCTCATGAGCAAGACTAGAATAAAGTAGCTTTTAATCATGGGCCATATATATATGCATGCAATGGTCTGATGCAAGCCAAAGCCATTCTCCAGCAAACCTTTAAGAAAGCTAATTTCTCCGGTGACCTGTACTCAAAGACAAGCTATGGGGTGTCTCTGTTTGAAAATAACCACGCTCTAAAACAGGGGATGACTGGATGACTGTGCAGAACAATGTTACATCATCCACTAGTAACTGGCATGCAAACCGCTCAACAAACAGTGACACAAAGCCCATGTAGGTACAAAATGACATCTTTCTTTAACCCCGCTGGTTCTTCCTGCAACTCTGGGCTCCAACAAAATAAGCTATTACAGAAAGGTAAATCATAATCAGAGAGTGAAGGCTTGCTAGAATAGCTGCAGACATCGAGATGGCAATGAACTCGGTTGCACAGGTGGAGGAACTAGAACTCTCGGCAATTGCTGGCGTCAGTGTAGCATGTCATGGCCACTTTGCAAAACAGTCCAGTAGTTCCTTGAATGCTTCAACACAGGGGCAGTGTATGACACAGAAATTACTCCCAGTGGTATACCCACAAGAAATGAACACATCCCCACCCACTTACCCACACACATTTATAGCAGCATTACCTTGAAGACAGTAAGTAGAAACAACCCAAATGCCCACTATCTGATAAGTAAATGAACGAAATGCGATATACCTACTATTTTTAGGTCCTAAGAAGGAATGAAACCAGGGGTGCTGGCACATGCCTTTACTCCCAACATTCAGAATACCTTGTATATTCAAGGATATCCTGGTCTATGTAGTAAGTTCCAAGCCAGCCAGAGCTATGAAGTAAGAGTCTATCTCAGAAAATAAAAAGGATTCATACATGCTGCACCATGGAATCCTGAAGCAGCTGCCTGTCTTTTACTTAGGCCATCATTTTCAAGTCAAACTGCACATTAAACTTACTTGAGAAACATATGTAACTCCCTTAGAGTCTTTGACAGTGATGCGCCTAGATTGGAGCTTAATATTGGTTGGTCTACTCTAGGTGATGTCTGAGGTCCCTTCCAGCTTTTAGGAACTGGATGAAATCTATGAAAAATGGGTCAATACCACCCATATCTTTGAAGCTGAGGCAGTAACAGAACCAAGCCCAATAGAGAAGTGTTACTTAGCAGAGGTCCTCCAGTGGTTCTTTAAACTAAGCTGGTTCTTCTCCAATACATCATTCCACCTCTCCTTAAGACCAAATGAAAATATTCCTAGTAGTAACAAACTAGAGCTAAAGGGATAGGGTCCATGTGATTGTGTCTGTGTGGTAGGCTGCTTTAGGAACAAGTCACCCTATTTTGTGGGAAGCTACATTATT
Organism: Rattus rattus; assembly: GCF_011064425.1. Lineage (NCBI taxonomy): Eukaryota > Metazoa > Chordata > Mammalia > Rodentia > Muridae > Rattus > Rattus rattus. The sequence goes on from NC_046172.1 coordinate 86,521,161, forward strand.
AGCACCGACTCATCACTGGAGCTCCCCTATAGCATTTGCATCAGTAGGCTTGGTTGAATGATGCAACAGAATTCTGACAGTCACGGCCTGTCTGTTTATCAGCATCCGTAGAATAACAAACTGACTCAATTCCCAATCGATGTGATTTGTCATTGATTTCTGTCCTGTAGTAGTTAAGAACCAAGTTGCATCATGTTCCGACTTTTGACTGCCTGCTGGTCTCGTCAGAAGGCCACAGAAGGAAAACAAAGGTAACTTTACAACCACTTTTCTACACCCAATCTGGAATTACTTCCCACATATCTGCCTCGAGTTTCACGAGGGACAAATGATCATGAGGCATTTGGGAAGTAATTAAACAGCAAATGCAAGATTGGGAACAGAGCTGAGAGACCATGAGCATTCTGTATATTGAATGTATCAGGGAGGGAAAGCATCCTTGGGGGATTTGGGAGGGGTTGCCACGCCACTACCGCCACCGTGATGGGGCTTTTAAAGATACATAAATTGAGACTACTGTAAGCAAAGCTTCAAACACAGAGAAAGAATAGAATTCTTTACCTTAAAAACTAAGTGGGGTTGTGGTTTTGACACATTTTTCTTTTTCTTCTTCCAGGAATGTGACTATCATTGTCATTGGCTTGGACAACTCTGGCAAAAGTCATCTTGTAGCGGCCTTTCAAAGATGTGAGAACAAAGAACAATAGTTTCTGGTGTGGGTCTGCCAGTGCTCGTTCCGTCTTAGCCATACTTCCTGGCCCTCAGTTTCTCTCCTATAAAGATAAATACCCCAGTCTCATTAGGCGTTGACAAGCTGTTTATATAGTCTGTGTCACTTGTTCCTTTTGTAAGAAGTTCCAATTGAGAGTCCTCACATGATGTCAATTATGAATGAGCTACAATGTGTAAAATATTGGAGTCAATTTTGAGGGATCACATGTTTGGAATGCTGTCTAGTTTCAGAGCTCAGTTCATGTGTAATTTGGCCTAGATACGAGACAAGTGCAGAGTAATAAAGAAGTGTAATAACACAAAACTCTGTGACAGCTGATATTGGAAGTTAGAGCTTGAGAAATGTCAGTTCAAGTTTAGTACCACATCTCCAGCTTAATGTGCCTCAGCGAGTTGAGCATGATTCACCTGGGCTCCTAAATACTAAAGGACAAAAATCAATGACAGATCACATCAGTTGGGAATTAAGTCCCTCGACATTTCTAGAAGTAGTCACGTAGCATTGTAGCAATCTGCTATAGTAGTTGGAAAACCCCCAACTACCTTTGAATCAATCAGAGATCAGCACAGAGTCTGGTCCATCATCCATGTTTATTGGATCAATACAGGAGTGTGGTGACATGGTTGAGATTTATATAACCTGCCAACCCTCAGCAAAGTAGAGGAAATGGTTGCCCTGACACCTGTCCATAGTCTCCTGCCTGAAGTTTTGTCAGTTTCCTTGGACAACAGTGGTCTTTTGGCTGGTCTGGCTTTTTCCTCTAAGAGCGATGTAAAAGTCTAATCCTGACACGCCCCTGCTTGGCATTGCTCCACGTCTCCCCATTGTTTTTTAAGCAAACTTTACCCACCTTAGTAGCATAAAAGGTCCAGTGTGGGCTTCTGACTTCTCCTCCCAGCTTCATTTCCCAAGTCTTCACACATAATACTCTAGTACAAGAAAGCAAATGCTTTGCCATTTCTCTGCCATATTTTACAGTGCTGCATTTCCTGCATTTTAACCCCTCTGTCATCTACTTAACCAATACCCTCCAGAGCCTGGCCACAAGACAGCCCTCCTTTACTCCTTGAGCTGCATCCCTTGTTCACACCCTCTAGCAGACACTTATCCCAAGATCCTTGCAAAACTCCAACTCCACCACTAACCTTGGAACCCCATGAGAAGAAGAAATAGCTTGTTTCCTCTCTGAGTCTGTGCTGTCAATATCGTCCATAATCAGTCTGGAAATTGAAGTCCTCCACCACTCTCCTGAGCTTGTATGTTGCCTTTTTAGAACATCTCCCCCAGGTCCCAAGAGCACCTCCAAGTGCGTTTTAGTCAACACCCCAGCCTAGTATGCTCCCTTAGATGCAACGCACTTGACTCCTTGTGTCTCCGAACTCTGGTAGGCAGAAGTGATCAGAAGTAAACGGTTACAGGGAAGTCACAGAACCAGGCAGGACAAGTTACAAGATTACCGAAAAGAATGGAAACAGTTTCCTAGAGCTCCACCTGCCTCAGTCCTGGATTCCCATTCAGTCTGGGTGGGGCCTGGGAACCCACAATGTGAGAACTCCCCAGGCATTTTTGATGGCCTGCCAGATGTGGGAAGCTCTCATGTGAAATTAACCACAAGCTATTTGTTTGAGACTGGTGTCTGTTCTCCATTCTGACTCCGACAGCATAGTGGATGTAGCTTGTTTTGCATAACTTGCCTTGTGCTCAGTGAATAACTTAAGGCTGCCTCATAAATGCATTGGTTTATGGTAGTGACTTCATTCACAGTGACATTCTAATGGGCACTAATGTCACATTCTGAAGGATGTCTAGGGCTACCTCTCTTCATGCAGGCTCACTTAGAGTCAATCTAGTAGGTTCCTCTATGCTCAAAATGGAATAGCTCACTTTTCTTGCCCCTGCACTGTTTGTTTTAAGATGAATGCCACAAACGTAATTGTCTAGGAAAGAAATTGCAGGCTACAAATAGTAACTTGTACAGCTATTTAAAGATACCAGTTACAAAAATAGTTTCATTATCGATGATACCATCCACTGTTTTGCATGGCATGATTATATGGGGCAAGAAACCCAAACATGAGCAAAGACATGTGCCCTAAATAAGAACATTGTGTTCTGTGAGTCTCAAATCTCACTGTACATTCTATCCACCTGGATACTTAAAAAAATATTTATTTTATATGTATGTGTGGTTTGCCTGAATGTATCGAAGTGAACCGTGTGCATGTCATGCAGTGCCAGAAGAGGGGAATAGATCCTCCTGGAAGTGAAATTACAGACAGGTTTGGGCTGCCATCAGGCTGCAGGAACCCAAGTCCACCTAGAAGGCCAGCAAGTGCTCTTAACTGCTGCACCCTTTCTCGAGGCTCAGCCTGAGTGCTTTCAAAACAATTCCAGAGAATGGAGACTTAAGGTGTTTGAAAGCCTCAGAAGGTAAATTTGGAGAACAATGAGGCAGTGATCAAAGTCACCTAGGAAGCTTTCCGACCTCTTTTTTTTTTTTTTTTTAATGGTTACTGGGATTTTTTTTTCTCCATCTTTATTAACTTATATTTCTTATTTACATTTCGATTGTTATTCCTTCCCGGTTTCCAGGGCCAACATCCCCCTAACCCTCCCTCCCTTCCTATGGGTGTTCCTCCCCATCCTCCCCCACTGCCGCCCCCCCCAACAATCACGCCTTTCACCAGGGGGGTTCAGTCTTTGGGACAAGGGCTTCCCCTTCCACTGGTGCTCTTACTAGGATATTCATTGCTACCTATGAGGGTTTGGAGCCCAGGGTCAGTCCATGTATAGTCTTTGGGTAGTGGCTTAGCCTTCGGACCTCTAATCCAGTACTCGGAAGCTCGATGTTTGAGTTATATGCCCTCATCCCCCATCAGAGGATGCTGAGACACAACCATAACTAAGTTTCATAGTTCTCAGGAGTAGTGATTTCCAAGCTTTAAAGTGCAGAAGAATCACATCAGGACCATGCTAACCATAGCCAGTGTGTCACAAACGGTCCAGATGCCTCCATTCCAGGGTTGGAGATCCTGAGATCCTGAGTCCAGGGTAAGAGTTAATAAGCATATCCATGAAATTCTGAAGCACACTACCCCAAACCATATTTCATAAAACACCCAGTCAGGGATATAGACATGAATGAAAGTTGGAATTTTCTCTCATGGTGTTTATAAATGAAGAGAAAATAAAATTAATCCAAATTGACAAGGAATTACTTCTTGTGGCATCTAGTGTCATCAGCAACAGATTGAATTATTGAAGAAATTAGCTTTAAGTAAGGCAATCAAACAAACAAACAAAAAACCCCCACGAGAATAGCCTTATATTCTGACAGGAAAAAAAAATAACAAAACTTTTCAAGATGCAAAAAAACTCAAAGATTTTTAAAGTATCACTTCTTTTTTACTTTAATTGTTAATTTTTTAAGGGTGTAAGTACATCATTTTCCTACCTCCAAACCCTCTTTACTCTCTTATAAATTCATAGTCTCTCTCTCTCTCTCTCTCTCTCTCTCTCTCTATATATATATATATATATATATATATATATATATATATATATATTTAAAAGACACAATTTTTAGGGTCCTACATGAAGACCAAGCTGCACATTTGCTACAACTGTGTAGGTGGCCTAGGTAGCTATAATTAAAAAGATCATTGATTAATACAAAAACTGAAGAATCTTAATCTTATGAAACCACATTAAAGTGGCCATATTATACTCACATACAGATATTGGTGTCTATTTATAATGTAAATAAAGCTTTTCAAAGTCTGAATCTGAAAGCACATTAAGTAATTTGGCCTAATGGTGTTTTCTTTTTTCTTTCTCTCTCTCAGCTCTCTTTTAAAATTCACTTTACATCCCGATCACAGCCTGTCCTCCCTGCTTTCCTCCCAGTCCTGCTCTTACAAATTCCCTTCCCATTACTCTTTCCCCCTTTTCCTCAGAGAAGGGGAAGCTCTCCCCACCATGGGCACTAGTCCACCCTGGACATCCATTTATAGTAGGTCTAAACACATCCTCTCCCACTGAGGCCCAACCAGGAAGTCCAGTTAGGGGAAGTGGATCCAATGACAGGCAACAAAGTCAGAGACAGCCCCTGCTTTAATTTTTAGGGTCCCACATGAAGACAAAGCTGCACATTTGCTACAAATGTGTAGGTGGCCTAGGTCCAGCCCCTGCATGATCTTTTTGGTTGGGTGGCTCAGTCTCTGTGAATCTCCATGGTCCCAGGTTAGTTGTCTTTTGCTGTTCTTCTTGAGTCTCTATCCCTCCTGCTCCTCCAATCCTATCCCCCCACTCTCCAAAGGCTCTCCAAATATGCCCCTTTCCATCTGCTGCCAGGCAGTCTCTCCCACCGGGGGACAAGAACATGCTGGGTTCCTGTCTGCAAGCATAGCAAGAGCAGAGCATCACAACAGTGTGAGGAGCTCTCTTTTTCACGGATGGGTCTCTAGTTAGGGCACAGTGGTCTGTCCATTTCCCTCAGTCCTGCTCCATCTTTATCCCTATAAATTTTTCTAGAGCAGGACAAATTTTTGGAGTTGAAGGTTTTGTGGCAGGTTTGAACTTCTCCCTCCACTGGAAAACCCATCTGACTAAAGGAGGTGGCCACTTCAGTCTCCATATCCTCCTCCCATAGACTCCCTGGAACATCACCCATTCCAGGTCTCCAGCTAATCCCAGAGATGACCCCCACCAATTGCCACTCTCCCAGCCCTCTCCCACAACCCCTCTTCCCACACCTAATCCCTATCCTACACCCTCCTGCGCCCCTCTCTACCCTTCCTTCCTTCACCCAGCTCTGATGACTATTTTATTTCCCTTTCGGAGTGAGGTTCATACATCATCCATTAGGGATGATCATCCCTGTTTATTACTTACTTTCTTTGGGTCTGTGAATTGTAATACAGTTATCTTGTACTTTATGGCTAATGTCCACTTATAAGTGAGTACATACCATGTATGTCTTTCTGGGGGTTACCTCACTCTGAATATTTTCTAGTTCCTTCCATTTGCCTGAAAATTTTATTATGTTTTTGTTTTTAATAGCTGAACAGTATCCCATCATGTAGATGTACCACATTTTCTTTATCCATTCTCTCTCCCTTCTTCAGCTGAGGAACATCAAGGTTCTGGCTATTATAAATAAAGTTGCTATGAACATAGTTGAGCAAGTGGTATAGTGGGGCATCTTTTAGATATGTGCCCTGGGTCTTGGGGTGGAACTATTACCAATTTTCTGAGAAACTGCCACATTGATTTTCAAAGTGGTTGTACCAGTTTGCACTCCCACCAGCAATGGAGGAGTGTTCCCTTGCTCCACATCCTCGCCAGCGTGTGCCATTCTGACTGGTATGAGATGGAATCTCAGTCATTCTGATTTTCACTTCCCTGATGACTAAGGACTTTGAACATTTCTTTCTGTGCTTCTCAGGCATTCAAGATTCCTCTGCTGAGAATTCTCTGTTTGGCTCTCTACCCCATTTTTAATTGGGTTACTAGGTTTGTTGATATGTAATTTCTTGAGTTCTTTATTAGTCCTCTGTTCAGGTGTAGGGTTGGTGAAAATCTTTTCCTCTTCTGTAGGCTGTTGTTTTGTCCTATTAGTAGTGTCCTTAGCCTTGGAAAAGGTTTTGTTTCATGAGATTCCATTTATTAACTGTTGATCTTAGTGCCTGAGCTATTGTTGTTCTGTTTGGAAATTTGTCTCCTGTGCCAATGAGTTCAAGGTAGTTCTGCATTTTCTCTTCTTTTAGATTTACTGTGTCCAGTTTTATGTTGAGGTCTTTGACCCCCTTGGACTTAAATGTTGTACAGGGTGATAGATATGGGTATATTTGCATTCTTCTACATGCAGACATCCAGTTAGACCAGCACCAGTTGTTTAAGATGCTTTCATTTTCCATTGTATGGTTCACGGGTGTGTAAGTTTATTTCTGGTTCTTCAATTCTATTCCATTTATCAATCTGTCTATTTTATGCCAATAACATGCAGTTTTTTTTTATTATTGCCCAAATACAGCTTAAAATTAGGGATGGTTTGATACTCCCAGAAGTTCTTTTATTGTACAGGATTGTTTTACCTCTCCCGGTTTTGTTTGTTTTTTGTTTTTTAGTATGAAGCTGATAATTTCTCTTTCAAGCTCTGTAAGAGTTGTGTTGGACTTCTGATTGGAATTGCATAGAATCTGTATATTGCTTTTGGTAAGATGGCCATTTTCACTATGTTAATCCTACCAATGCATGAGCAAGGGAGTTCTTTCCAACTTCAGAGATCTTCCTCAGTTTCTTTCTCAAGGGACTTGAGGTCCTTGTCCTACAGATCTTTCATTTTTTGGTTAGCATTACACCAAGATATTTTATATCATTTTTTGCTATTGCAAAGGATGTTGTTTCCTTAACTGATTCTTTATGTTGTTCTTTTTGTTTCTAATTTATTGATTTCAGTCCTGAGTTTGATTATGTCCTGCCATCAACTCCTCTTGAGTATGTTTGCTTTTTTTCTAGAGCTTTCAGGTGTACACTTAAATTGCTAGTATGAAAACTCTAATTTTTTTATGAAGATGCTTAGTGCTATGAACTTTCCTCTTAGCACACTGTTTTTGTCTATCATAAGTTTGGGTATTTTGTTTGTTTGGGTAAGTTTGTTTTCATTGAACTCTAGAAAGTTTTTTTTTAAGAAAGTCTTAATTTCCTTATTTCTTCCCTGACCCAGTAATCACTGAGTAGAGAGTTGTTCAGTTTCCATGAGTTCATAGCTTTTCTCTCGTTTCTGCTGTTGTTAATGTCCAGCCTTAATCCATGGTGGCCTCATAAAATACAATTTTTTTGTATCTGTTGAGGCTTGCTTTATGACTGACTATATGATCAATTTGGGAGAAAGTTCTGTGAGGTGCTGAGAAGAACATATATTCATTTGTGTTTGGGTGAAAGACTCTGTAGAAAAATGTTAGGTCCATTTGATTCATAACCTCTGTTAGTTTCATAATTTTTCCATTTAGTTTCTATCTCAATGATCTGTCCATTGGTAAGAGAGGTGTGTTGAAGTCTCTCACTATTATTGTGTGGGATTTGATGTGTGGTTTAAGCTTCGGTAATGTTTCTTTTATGAATGTGTGTGCCCTTGCATTTGAGGCATGTATGTTCAGAACTGAGATGTCATCTTGGTGGATTTTTTTCCTTTGATGAATATGAAGTGTTCCTTCCCATCTCTTTTAATTAATCTTGGTTGAAAATCAATTGTATTAAGTTTTAGAATGGCTACTCCATTGTTTCTTGGGTCCATTTGCTTGGAAAACTTTTTCCAGCCCTTTACCCTGAGGTTTATCTTTGTTACTGAGGTATGTTTCTCATATGCAGCAGAATGATGGATCCTGTTTTCCCATCCAATTTGTTAGCCTGTGTTTTTTAATTGGGGAATTGAGTCCATTGATGTTGAAAAATATCTATGACCAATGATAGTCAATTCCTGTTATTTTTATGGTGGTGGTAGTGTGCGTGTGTGTGTTCGTGTTTGTATGTGCTTCCCTCGGTTTTTGTTTTTGTTTTTGTTTTGCTGGTGTGGAATTATTTCCTGAGTTTTCTTGTATGCAGTTAACATCCTTGGGTTAGAGTTTTCCTCCAAGTATTTTCTGTAGGGCTGGATTTATGAATGGATATTGTTTAAATTTGTTTCCCCACCACCACCTTGGAATATCTTATTTTCTCCATCTATGGTGATTGAGAGTTTTGCTGGTTATAGGAGTATAGGTTGGTGTCTTTGGTTTCTTAGAGGCTGTAAGACAGATATCTGTCCGAGCCCTTCTAGCTTTAGAATCTCTGTTGAGAAGTTAAGGGTTAATCTATTAGGTGTACCTTTAAATGGTAATTGGTCTTTTTCTCTTGCAGCTTTTAATATTCTATGTGCTGTACATTTAGTATTTTGATTATTATGTGATGGGCAAATTTTCTTTTCTGGTCCAATCTAATTGGTGTTTTGTAAGCTTCTTGTATGTTTATAGGCATCTTTTTCTTTAGGTTGGGGAAATTTTCTTCTATGATTTTGTTGAAAATATTTTTCTGGGCCTTGGAGCTGAAACTCTTCACCTTCTTCTACTCCTATTATTCTTAGGTTAGGTCTTTTGATGGTATCCCAGATTTCCTGGACATTTTGTGTCAGAAATTTTTTAGATTTAACATTTTTTGACTGTTGTATCAATTTATTCTATTGTATCTTGTATGTCTGAGATTCTTTCTTTCACCTCTTATATTCTGTTGGTTTTGCTTGTGTCTGTTCTATTTCCAGGATTCCCTCAGTTTGTGTTTTCTTTATTGCCTCTATTTCCATTTTCAAGTTTTGAACAGTTTTATTTCCTTCACCTGTTTAATTGTATTTTACTGTATTTCTTTTAGGGATTAATTGGTTTCTTCTTTCAAGGCCTCTACCTGTTTGCTTGTATTTTCCTGTATTTCTTTGAGGGATTTACTCATTTCTTCTTTAAAGGCATCTATCATCTTTATAAGGTTGGATTTAAGGACTTTTTAGGCTTCGGTTGTGTTAGGATATCCAGGGGCTTGCTGTAATAGAGTATCTTTGTTCAATTTATAACTTTAACGTGTGTTATATAGTAATGGTAAACACAGGGGTGGACAACACTTTATACAGACTTTATAAGGACGGTGTGAGGGATGTTTTTCTACAATAAACAAGATCTAAATTGGTATTTTGTGGGTGGGGGGAGGTATGGACCAAGCACAGAAGGGTAGAGAGAATGGCAGTTTGTGAATAGCTCAGGAAAAGATAGTCTATAACATGCATGTAGGCTGGGGTATCTTGGATAGAAACCAGGTCCACTGTGGTTACCATTCAGTTTACTCACTGAAAGCATAGAGCCAGGAAGGGTAGCATAGGAAAACTAGTGATTTAGAAAGAAGCATTGTGTTAGACATGGTGGTCCATGCCTTTAATTCCATCACTCAGGAAGAAAAGGCAGTAGGATCTGTCTGAGTTCTAGGACAGCCTGGTCTACAGAGTGAAATCCAGGACATTTAGAACTACACAGCCAGTGAAACCTTGTCTAACACACATACACATGCACACACACACACACACACACACACACACACACACACACACACACACACACATGTGCAAAACGCACCAAAGAACCAGAAAGATGTATCCATGATTATGAGCAGGCAGGCAGGCTGGCTGCTTTAGTAGGATTTCTGAGAGCAGGTTCTACAAAAGGATGAACAAATTTTTCTAACTAAATTTTTGCCACACTGTGGTCATTTCTCCTCTCCTTCCATTTGTAGTAATTCCTAGCAAGATGCACAGTGAAATGAGACCAACACAAACAACACTTCTACTAGATGATTATCAAGTATCTGTCTATGACCTAACTGGAGACCTAAAGGGCCGTGAAAAATGGCCAAACTACTATGCTGAGGCACATGGGCTTGTTTTCGTCGTGGATTCTAGTGACATAGCACGTATACAGGAAGTGAAGATCATCTTAACTCGCCTAATGTTTGACAAAAGGGTATCAGGGAAACCCATCTTAATGTAAGTTTCTGCCTTTGGGGCCTGCTTTCCCTTAACAAATTTGTGTCATGGAAAAGGTATAGAAATGAAGGGCATCTTTTGTCAGAAGGTTCTAGATCTCTTTAGGCTCGATGAGATGACAAGATTCAGTTCACTGGTGACTGTTTGCAAGAGCCACATTTTACCACGCACAGCCATGTGGGACATGATACCTAATTGTATAAACGAATTCTGAACCTTCAGCAAAGAGAAATAGTATCTAGATCTCTTATCCCCAACCCTGGACTCTTCCTGAAGACTTTAACTGAACTTGCTCGGGTTTGAGTCTCTGACCCTGAAACTTGATGGCTGAGAGCAAACCCTCTTTTGTACAATCAGTTCCAATGCATTCATCCCCCAGTTGGTTGCTCAGACTATGTAACTGGTACTCATTTTGTGGCGGAGATGATTCCAGTAGCCTGTCACTGCTCCCCCCCTCCAACTTCCCTTTTTGCCATGTTCATTTCTCATTAGCAACCCTAACTAGAATATGAACAGAGCTTCAGAGATGTAAAACCTCTACATCTCTTCATATCCCAATTAGTGGTTGTAATTAAAGTATTACTTATGATATAAAGGAAGTGGAAAAGCCACCCCTGGGGTTATCTGTAATCAAATGATTTGCTACTTTTCCATTGAAAGTTATTTAAGAAACTGTCTAAAGCACATCTCACTGGACTTCTGCATTTATACTGCCTTACGCTACCCCTATTCCATTTTTTTTGTTGTTTTTGTTTATTTATTTGAATTTTTGTTTGTTTGTTTGAGACAGGGTCTCAAAATGTAGACCAGGCTGGCCGGTAACTCATGAGTTTCACCTGCCTCCCAAGTGCTGGCACTAACATCATGTACCACCACGCTGAGCCTTTCCCTTCCCTTTGACTTTACCTTGGCTTTATTCTTCTTATCGTTATGCCCTGTTCTAGCCTGGCAAACAAACAAGACAAGAAGGATGCACTTTTGCCTTGTGATATCATTGAGTATCTCCTTCTGGAAAGACTAGTGAATGAGACTAAGTCTATGTGCCGAGTGGTAAGTGTAAGCATCATCTGGTTTCCTTTCCTCTAGGTCCTGGCTAATGTAACCAAGGCCATGTCTATTAGCTTGGGGTCAAAGTTTCTCTCCGTAACAGGCAACGTCTGCAGTGATTATTTATAACTTAAGAATGACAACAAATATTATGCTCTGCCTTCAAAGCCATTCTGTATGATTTTAATATCCTCATCTTATAGATGAGAAAGCTAAGCAGCCAAAGGATTTTGTAAACTTGCTTAAGGTCACACAGTGAAGGTACAGGCATTTTATTATTAGAGGGCTTCTATGCTCTTCCTCTGCTTTCTCAGATGTAAACTCTGAGTATCTCTTTGAAGTCAAGAACTCACTTAGGCACAGTACAACTACCTCTGTTATTTTAATGACAGTCATCAGGCCTTTAGGCATCAAAGGTCCAGGGATTCAGGTCTGAGATCTTCTTTTCTATTTCTTATAGGAGCCATGCTCAACCATAAGAAACCTTCCAAAGAGGCACCAACAGCCAATAGTTATAGGGCTGCGGTGGCTATTAGCTGCCATTGGGGATCGATACGATGAGCTGTGCACTCGACATCAAACACCTAGTATGAGCAACATCTCAAGCTCCAAGAACATCAGAGGCTGTGGAGAAAGATGCTCATCAGACAGGTACTGAGTTCATTTCACTAGCTTTACTGATAAGAAGAGAAGTGGGAGTCAGTCTTCAACATGACCCACAAGTTCTGAGTGGTTTGTACTCTGGGCATCAAGTCTTTCAAAATCTGATGGCCCAAGTGGACTATGGCAATGCCCACCAACATTGCAAGGACACTAGTAGTCCTGGCACAACATCAGTAGTCACTTGAGTGGGATGAAAGGCATATAGGTTAAAAAAAAAAGTACCCTGTGCACAGGGTCCCAAGAAAAGGTGGGGCAGGCCCTTCTGGTTGCTGCCCTCACAGAGAGCTGACACCCAGCCCGGAGGAGTGACTTCAGGCCTGAGACCAGAGGTAAGATCAACTTTTCTGCTCCAAGTGACCTACCTGTTGGACTCAGAATACACAAAGGCAAAATTCCTCTGGAACAAGACACCTCTGGTTTCTAGCTGAGCCCTAACTTCTTGATCCTGGCCCACAGCTCCCATACGCAAACCTTGTGGGAGAGAAGCTCATCGCCAAGACAGGTGGGCACTCCTGAGACTGCAGGCAGGAGAGACCCGGCCAGTACTGCCCACGGCACTTTGCCCACATCCCTGGCCCAAGAGGAAACTGTATAGGGCCTCTGGGAACAGGAAGATAGGGGCATTCAGGCTGCAGGTCCCCTACAGTCCAGACCATGACTGGATCTGAATGGATCCACTCAAACAGCTCCCTGCACCCAAATCCCGAGGGAGGGAGACATAGACCTTCAGAGGGGCAGACATGCCTGCCCACATTTTTGACTCTAGAGGAAAACACCTAGCACCATTTGGGCCCCCTGCACACAGGGTCCTGAGAAAAGATGGGGTAGGCCCTTCTGGTTGCTGCCCTTACTGAGAGCTGAAACGCATCCCCCGAGGAGCAACTTCAGGCCCAAGACCAGAGGTAAGAGCAACTTTTCTGTTCCAAGTGACATGCCTGGTGGACTCAGGACACACGCCCACAGGAACAGCTGAAGACCAGTAGACAGGAAAGACTACACACCTGAAAGCAGAACACTCTGATCCCATAACTGGCTGAAAGAAAACAGGAAAACAGGTCTACAGCACTCCTGACACATAGGCCTATAGGACAGTCTAACCACTGTCAGAAATAGCAGAACAAGGTAACACCAGAGAAAAACCTGATGGCAAAGAGGCAAGCACAGGAACCAAAAGCAACAGAAACCAAGACTACATGGCATCATTGAGCCTCAATTCTCCCACCAAAGCAAACTGAATATCCAAACACACCAGAAAAGCAAGATCTAGATTTTAAAATGACATTTGATCCTGATGATGGAGGGACTTCAGAAAGAAGACATAAAAAAGAACTTTAGAGAATGCAGGAAAACATAAATAAACAAGTAAGAAGCCTACAGAGAGGAATCACAAAAATCCCTGGAAAATTACAGGAACACAATCAAACAGTGACTGAATTAAAAATGGAAATAAAACAATAAAAAGACACAAAAGGAGACAACCCTGGATATAAAAAAACCAAAGGAAGAGATAAGAGTCGAGATACAAGCATCACCAAAAAGAATACAAAGAGATGAGAGAGAATCTCAGAGACAGAAGATTCCATAGAAATCATTGACTCAACTGTCAAAGATAATGTAAAGCGGAAAAAGCTACTGGTCCAAAACATACAGGAAATCCAGGACTCAATGAGAAGATCAAACCTAAGGATAATAGGTATAGAAGAGAGTGAAGACTCCCAGCTCAAAGGACCAGTAAATATCTTAAACAAAATCATAGAAGAAAACTTCCCTAACCTAAAAAAAGAGATACCCATAGGCATACAAGAAGCCTACAGAACTCCAAATAGATTAGACCAGAAAAGAAACACCTCCCGTCACATAATAGTCAAAACACCAAATGCACAAAATAAAGAAAGAATATAAAAAGCAGTAAGGGAAAAAGGTCAAGTAACATATAAAGGCAGACCTATCAGAATCACACCAGACTTCTCACCAGAGACTATGAAAGAGAAGATCCTGGACAGATGTCATGCAGACCCTAAGAAAACACAAATGCCTGTCCAGGTTACTGTATCCAGCAAATCTCTCAGTTAGCATGGATGGAGAAACCAAGATATTCCATGAGAAAACCAAATTTATACAATATCTTTCTACAAATCCAGCCCTACAAAGGATAATAAATGGTAAAGCCCAACATAAGGAGGCAAGCTACAACCCTAGAAAAAGCAAGAAACTAATCATTTTGCAACAAAACAAAGACAAGCACACAAACACAAATTATAATCCAAACACAAATATAACAGGAAGCAACAATCACTATTCCTTAATATCTCAACAACAGTGGACTCAATTCCCCAATAAAAAGACACAGACTAACAAACTGGATAAGCAATGAGGACACAACATTTGCTTACAGAAACACACCTCAGAGACAAAGACAGACACTACGTCAGGTAAAAGGCTGGAAAACAACTTTCTAAGCAAATGGTCTAAAGAATAATAGCTGGAGTTGCCATTCAATATCGAATAAAATCGATTTTCAATCAAACATCATCAAAAGATAAGGAAGACACTTCATATTCATCAAAGGAAAATCCACCAAGATGAACTCTCAATCCCTGAAATATCTATGCTGCTCCAAATACAAGGGCACCTACATACATAAAAAGAAACTTTACTAGCTTCAAAGCACACATTTCACCTCACACAATAATAGTAGGAGATTTCAACACCCCACTCTCATCAGTGGACAGACCATGGAAACAGAAATTAAACAGATATTTATAGAACATTCTATCCTAAAACAAAAGGATATACCTTCTTCTCACCACCTCATGGTACTTTCTCCAAAATTGACCACATAATCGGTCATAAAACAGGCCTCAACAGATACAGAAAGATAGAAATAATCCCATGCATCCTATCAGACCACCACAGGCTAAAGCTGGACTTCAATAAAAATAAGGAAAGAACGACCACATATACATAGAAGTTGAAATTAATGCTCCTACAATGATAACCTGGTCAAGGAAGAAATAAAGGAAAGAAATTAAAGACTTTTAAACCGAATGAAAATGAAGGTTGGGGATTTAGTTTGTAGAACACTACCCAAACCTGTCTGGGTCCCCTCCAAAAAAAAAAAAAAGAAAAGAAAAAAATTAATAGAAAATGAAGGTACAACATACCCAAAACTTATGGAACACAAATGAAAGTGCCCCAGAGGAAAACTCAGGCTCTGAGTGCCTGCAGAAAGAAAAGGAAAGAATATGATCAGCAGCTTGACAGCACACCTAAAAGCTCTAGAACAAAAAGAAGTAAATACACCCAGGAGGGAGTAGAAGGCAGAAATAATCAAACTCGACTGAAATCAACCAAGTAGAAACAAAAAGGATTATATAAAGAATCAACAGAACCAAAAGCTGGTTCTTTGAGAAAATCAACAAGATAGATAAACCATTAGCAAGACGAACGAAAAGAAAAAGAGAGTGTGTCAAAATTAACAAAATCAGAAATGAAAAGGGAGACATAACTACAGATTCAGAGGAAATTCAAAAAATCATCAGATCTTACTATAAAAGCCTATATTCAACAAAACTTGAAAATCTGCAGGAAACGGATAATTTCCTAGACAGATACCAGGTACCGAAGTTAAATCAGGAACAGATAAACCAGTTAAACAACCCCATAACTCCTAAGGAAATAGAAGCAGTCATTAAAGGTCTCCCAACCAAAAAGAGCCCAGGTCCAGACGGGTTTAGTGCAGAATTCTATCAGACCTTCAAAGAAATCCTCATACCAACACTATCCAAACTATTCCACAAAATTGAAGCAGACGGAGTGCTACCGAATTCCTTCTATGAAGCGACAATTACTCTTATACCTAAACCACACAAAGACCCAACAAAGAGAGAGAACTTCAGACCAATTTCCCTTATGAATATCGACGCAAAAATACTCAATAAAATTCTGGCAAACCGAATCCAAGAGCACATCAAAACAATCATCACCATGATCAAGTAGGCTTCATCCCAGGCATGCAGAGATGGTTTAATATATGGAAAACCATCAACGTGATCCATTATATAAACAAACTGAAAGAACAAAACCACATGATCATTTCATTAGATGCTGAGAAAGCATTTGACAAAATTCAACACCCCTTCATGATAAAAGTCCTGGAAAGAATAGGAATTCAAGACCCATACCTAAACATAGTAAAAGCCATATACAGCAAACCAGTTGCTAACATTAAACTAAATGGAGAGAAACTTTAAGCAATCCCACTAAAATCAGGGACTAGACAAGGCTGCCCACTCTCCCCCTACTTATTCAATATAGTTCTTGAAGTTCTAGCCAGAGCAATCAGACAACAAAAGGAGGTCAAAGGGATACAGATCTGAAAAGAAGAAGTCAAAATATCACTATTTGCAGATGATATGATAGTATATTTAAGTGATCCCAAAAGTTCCACCAGAGAAATACTAAAGCTGATAAACACCTTCAGCAAAGTGGCTGGGTATAAAATTAACTCAAATAAATCAGTTTCCTTCCTCTATACAAAAGAGAAACAAGCCAAGAAAGAAATTAGGGAAGCGATACCCTTCATAATAGTCCCAAATAATATAAAATACCTCGGTGTGACTTTAACCAAGCAAGTGAAAGATCTGTATGAGAAGAACTTCAAGACTCTGAAGAAAGAAAATGAAGAAGACCTCAGAAGATGGAAAGATCTCCCATGCTCATGGATTGGCAAGATTAATATAGTAAAAATGGATATTTTACCAAAAGCGATCTACAGATTCAATGCAATCCCCATCAAAATACCAATCCAATTCTTCAGAGAGTTAGAACAATTTGCAAATTCATCTGGAATAACAAAAAACCCAGGATAGCTAAAACTATCCTCAACAATAAAAGGACTTCAGGGGGAATCACTATCCCTGAACTCAAGCAGTATTACAGAGCAATAGTGATAAAAACTGCATGGTATTGGTACAGAGACAGACAGATAGACCAATGGAACAAGAATTGAAGACCCAGAAATGAACCCACACTTATGGGCATTGATTTTTGAACAAAGGAGCCAAAACCATCCAATGGAAAAAAAAATAGCATTTTTCAGTTGGTGCTGGTTCAATTGGAGGTCAGCATGTAGAAGAATGCAGATCTATCCATGCTTATCACCCTTTAAAAGCTTAAGTCCAAGTGGATCAAGGACCTCCACATCAAACCAGATACCTCAAACTAATAGAAGAAAAAACTGGGAAGCATCTGAACATATGGGCACTGGAGAAAATTTCCTGAACAAAACACCAATGGCATATACCTAAGATCAAGAATCAACAAATGGGATCTTGGCAAAACTACAAAGCTGTTGTGGGACAAGGGACAAAATGGAAACCAACAGATTGGGAAGAGATTTTTACCAATCCTACAACTGATAGGGGTGTTATATCCAAAAATATACAAAGAACTCAAGAAGTTAGACTGCAGGGAGACAAATAACCCTATTAAAAAATGGGGTTCAGAGCTAAACAAAGAATTCACAGCTGAGGAATGCCGAATGGCTGAGAAGCACCTAAAGAAATGTTCAACGTCTTTAGTCATCAGGGAAATGCAAATCAAAACAACCCTGAGATTTCACCTCACACCAGTGAGAATGGCTAAGATCAAAAACTCAGGTGACAGCAAATGCTGGCGAGGATGCGGAGAAAGAGGAACACTCCTCCATTGGTGGTGGGATTGCAGACTGGTACAACCATTCTGGAAATCTCTGGGTTCCTCAGAAAATTGGACATTGAACTGCCTGAGGACCCAGCTATACCTCTCTTGGGCATATACCCAAAAGATGCCCCAACATATAAAAAGACACGTGTTCCACTATGTTCATAGCTGCCTTATTTATAATAGCCAGAAGCTGGAAAGAACCTGATGCCTTCAACAGAGGAATGGATACAGAAAATGTGGTACATCTACAAATCGAATATTACTCAGCTATCAAAAACAATGACTTTGGAAAATTCTAGGCAAATGGTTGGAACTGGAAAATATCATCCTGAGTAAGCTAATATAATCACAGAAAATACATGGTATGCACTCATTGATAAGTTTATATTAGCCCAAATGCTCAATTACCCTAGATGCCTAGAACAAATGAAACTCAAGAAGGATGACTGAAATGCAATGTGTCATTCCTTCTTTAAAGGGAACAAGAAATATCCTTTGGGGAGGGAATAGGGAGGCAAAATTAAACAGAGGGAAGGAACACCATTCAGAGCCACCACCCCACATATGGCCCATACATATACAGCCACCAAACTAGATAAAATGGATGAAGCAAAGTGCAGGCCGACAGGAACGGATGATAGCTCTCCTGAGAACACAGCCAGAATACAGCAAATGTCTGAAGCCGAATGCCAGCAGCAAACCACTGAACTGAGAATAGGACCCCCGTTGGAAGGAATCAGAGAAAGAACTGGAAAAGAGCTTGAAGGGCTCCGAGACCCCATATGTACAACAATGCCAAGCAACCAGAGCTTCCAGGGACTAAGCCACTACCTAAAAGACTATACATGGACTGACCCTGACTCTCCTCATAGGTAGCAATGAATATCCTAGTAAGAGCACCAGTGGAAGGAAGCCCTGGGTCCTGCTAAGACCCCTGAACCCCCAGTGAACGTGGATTGTTGTGTGGGAGGGTAATGGGGGGAGGATGAGAGTGGAACACATACAGAAGGGGAGGGGAGGGGTTGGGGATGTTCCTGGAAACCGGGGAAAAGGGAATAACAAATTGAAGTAAAAGAAAAAATGCAAGTTATAAAGATAGAGAATAAAAAAAAAAAAGGTAAAGCCAACCAAGCAACCAACAGTAAGGCTTCTTGAAAATGGGGCTTCTATTCTCTGTGTTGCCATGTGTAAGACAGAGGAAACAGGAGCCCCTTAAGCAGTCTGTCTTAATTAGGGTTTTATTACTGTGAAGGGACACCATGACCAATGAAACTTTTATAAAGTCAAACATTTTAAAATTAACTATTTATTTCATTTTTACAATCCAATCGCTGCCCATCCCTGTCCCCCCTGACCCTCACCTATTTCCCTTCCCTTCTCCTCCAAGAGGGTGCCCCCCCATATACTCCCACCTAGGTGCATCAAGTCTCTGCATGGTTCAGTGCGTCCTGTTGAGGCTGGCTTACAGTTTCAGTGGTTTAGTCCATTATCATCATGGCAGGAAGCATGGTAGCATGCAGGCAGACATGGTGCTTGAGGAGCCTAGAATTATACTCCTAGAGCCCAAGGCAGTCAGGGAAGAGACTAGCTTGCAGGTTGCTTAGTAAGATGGTCTCTTCTGCATTGGAGTGGAGTTTGAGCATTGGAGACCCTCAAAGCCCATCCCCATTGAAACTACATCTACTTCAACAAGGCCATACCTGTAATGTGCTACTCCTGGGCCCAGAATTCAAACGCGATGGAGTTAGAGGCCACCTAATCAAACAAATCCCATACATCGCTAATGACAATATTCTAAAGATAAATATTCCACAGCCTTACAAAATTTTCAGCCTAGTTCTCTGCTCCAGCCTAGTCATGGAATGATAGGAAAAGGACAGAAATGTTAATATATATATATATATATATATATATATATATATATATATATATATTAAAAGAAGGTGATGAGGGGTTCTGAGAAATCAAAGGCCTAATGTCTTCTTGCTATTTGTTAGCACTGGGCAAAGCAGTATGGAAATGGATAAGGGTAGTGGCGCGTGGATAAAGGGCTTGATGCAGGATGGTATAGCTCAGTGAGCGCTTGCCTCATCATGAAATGTCTAATTCATTCCCCAGTACCAAAAACAAGAAGAAATATAAATCTTGAAATATTTCTGTTTTTTCTTTCAAATGTTCTTAGCTTATCTACCAGAGGAGTGGGTGTGGTCAGAAACAACCACAGACAGCATTTTGAGAAAAGACAACACCTAGAGCATAGACAGCATGTAGAGCAAAGACATTTTGAGAAAAGACAGCATTTTGAGTCAAGACAGCACTTAATTCAACGCTCACTGGATGCTAGGCCCCTAAAGCCAATTTTGCAGGTAAATAGCTTTGTAAACACCATTGCCCGTGGTCAGTAATTGAACTCTTGAGAATTAATTGACAATTTGCTCTTTCTTCCTGAGTATACAAGAAAGATGGTTTTTGAATAAGGCAGAAAAGAATATGTCAGTGGCATGTTGCTCTGCCGTAATCATGGAGGAAGGTGAATGTTCTCGGATTGGAGCTCAAATATCAGACAAGCCTTACGTAGTCAGTGTTATGCAGTACGAGAGACTCAGCTCCATCTGCTGATGCCAATACTCTTTCAAAGGTAATATTGGATCATTAGTTACAGAGCGTTATATGAGGCCTTCCTCTATATCTCTACAGTAGCCATTCCTATTTTTAAGAAGTAAACTCATTTCTCACATTATGGTCTGTTGTTGGGAGAGGTAAGGGACAAAGTTGTTGACCATCTTCGGACAGGCCAGCAGTGATGCCCTAGCATTAGACTGGATACTAAGATGGATTTTGATGGCTGCAGTGATAACTCAATGTTGTATACTTGCCAATGTGATTTGGGAATACATATTGGAGTGACCTGTAGGAGTATATGTTGCTGTCTCCTCTCTTCTCCTTTTCTCAATAAGTATTAGAACTTTTAAAAATGAAGGTCAAAGAGATGGCTCAGTGATTGAGAAACACTCGTTGCTCATGTAGAAGACCAGGTTCTGATTTTGGCTAGCATGGGATCTTGTATGCCTCTTCTTGCTTCACAAGTATGAATGTGAGTGCACATATGCATGTACATACCTTTACACACACACACACACACACACACACACACACACGGGAAAGATTCACACACATTAAAATAAAATAAATCTAAAATGGACGACCATCCAAACTACTAGTCTCCACTTCTTAGATGTCTACCTGAGATAATAATGACAGAGAGTACGCAAAAGTATAATAATAAAGACATTTAAATTACAACATTCCAATAGAAAAGAGCTAAATGGCCTGTAAACAATGTAAAGCTTGTGATCCAGTGACAGGGATAGTCAAATGAGGGTATGAAGTGCATCCACTACTGGAGACAATAGCATTGCCGTAATGATGAGAACTGGGGAAATGAGGAGTTTAACATGTCTTCCTGGCATGCACGTACCGTAGGTCGGGATACTCCTTCACATCAAGCTGCATTCCTGGTGTGCTCCTGTAACTCTAACGGACAGGGCAGTAGAAAAAGAACATGTGGAGCTCCTTGGCTGCAGCCTGGCTGCTCAGTGATGAGAGAGCCTGTCTCAAAAATCAAACAAAAACCAGCCAATCTAACAAACAAACAAGTGAACAAAAACCAAGACAGCAGAGTCAACCTGGCCTCCTTATACACATAAACACAAATACATACACATAGTACTACACACACACAGAAAGTTTAAATGCTAATGATGAGTTTCCATTTATTGACGCGAAGTCTTCCATCACTCAGAATATTATATATTGACTGTCAACTGTCAATGGTCACATCACGACAATGAGTTCTTACGCATACATTTGAGGGACATACTGGTGGCCGAAAAGCCACTAATGAGAAAATGGGCACCAGCTCTTAGGGTAAGGGGTGTGAGGATGAGAGATGAGTAGAAGGAAAACTGTAGAAAATAAAGCATGATTTTCTAGACATCAGCTACTTCTCCTAAATCTTCCCTCATAAAATCAAAACTCATTTGTCATTTTCTATAATAACCTTGGCGGAGACAAAAGCATAGAAACCTGGGACACTGAAGAAATGTTTTGAAGACCTGGTTTCTGTTATATGATGGTACATGGAATGAAAGTTAGAATTTGGAAACTGTGTATGCCTCTCTTTGGTGGAAAGAATAAAACATAAAATAGGCTCTTTCTTTCTCAATTCGAACTTAACAGACTACTGAGTAAACAGGACATGACATTCCTTGTAAGTAACTAGAGCACAGCTCCAAAACTGCCCTTTCATATATTGATTATCACCTGCACTCGGTGGTAACAATTGCTGCGCCAGCAGCTTATGATCATTATTTAATGACGACAGAATCTGGTGGGCCTGGCAAATCATCAAAAACGATATCTCGATATTATTTCTTTGGCTGTTTATCCTCTAATATAGAATGTTTTAACTTCTGGGTACTGTCTGGCTCCCTTCTTTACGCTGGCTGTTCAGCCTCTGCGCGATCTCTGCTCTGGTGGCAGATCACTGATTGCCGCAGGTATTACTTCATCTTCAGCCTGCCAAACTCCTTCAGGTTTTCTGAATAAACTGGTATTTATATTGGTTCAACATGGCCCGCTGGCATGTTCGGTGAATACCGTGAAACGGTGGTCCTTCACGCTGTTGCGCGGTGCAAAATCTCCAGAAATCTCGTCAATATTGGTATTGAAATTGATTGGTGTATCTTTATATCAAATTGATTCAGTCTGATGGATAAAGGACTTGATTTATCCAAAATAAGTCTGAGGAGACAGGATATAATTCAAAATCCCTCATCTCTTTAGCATCATATATCTTTTAATATATATCATGAAATATTAACCATATCTCATTTATTTATAATAATATCAGATGACTCCTTTTGTCTACAACCCTATATTATCTTCAAACATGGATTTCTTCAGTTCCGGATACTAGGGATTAAAAACATATGCTTCCAAGGCTGCTTTCATAAAGGAACCATTAAATGTGATTATTGGCTCAACTAATTAAACAGGCACAGTCTAGGTAAACATTTGGATAATTTGATGTGGATTTGAGACAAGTCATCTTTAATACCGTCATAAAATATCACAATTTTCAGTGTTTACAAACCTTTACCTGGTAAAGAATTCTAGAGTACAGCAGTTTCTGTTTTGGAAGCAACAAATCCCTTCATTGAAGAGT
>NC_046172.1:86544195-86552179 GCF_011064425.1 Rattus rattus
GTATCTTGACCAATAGTTTCTATCAGTCTTTTTCTTCACCGTGTCTTTTTAGAATTTTTTGGCTTTTCTTTCCATATATTTAACATGCTTCACATTCTGGGTTTCCTCCATCCTTCATAGATGTCTTCCCTTTCTAGTCCCTCCCCACTTTTGGTTTCGTACTAAGTGAAGTAAAGTCTATTATTCTCTTTAACTTTGGTCTTTCTTTGTGTTCCATCCCACACACCCCCAAATATAGCTTTCTTGAAGTATTTCTACATTTTCTCTTTGGTGTGACTTTGCAGGGTTTCTTCTAAGTAATGGGAACTCATCGCATTTCCTCTGAAGCTTGTTTCTCTCTGATCATTACTTCCTTGGCTCTTTTATTTCATACTTCATTTACTGAAAAAAAATATACTTTTTCATCCTGCATTCATTGGCTCTTCAGTACTGTATCTTTTATTCTAAACCCTTAAAACAAATTCTATTCATATATATTATATAACGCAGAGTTATAACATGTAGATAGGAAGATAATTAGATTATTTTGCAATGTGAAAATTTTTGCTGAGCACGTTGGAAGTTAAAGGCTCACCTCATACAATTAAATAGAATAAACTCCATATTAACTCAGAAATGCTAGAAGCTAACAATGAGAGAATACAATGTACTTGAGGAATTACAAACTTGCCTCAAAACAGAAACAAAAATAAAATTATTATAAAAGAAATGTTTAACTCTGCTTGCTTGCCTTTTGTTGACAAGCTTTTAAGTAGTTGCCAGTGTTTTGGAATTCATAGAGTTTTATAATTCTTCTTTTATTGAAAATAGATTTCTTTTCATAAAAAAATTCTGATTACAGCTTCCCCACCCCAATTCCTCTCAGTTCATCTCTACCTTTCTTCCAATCTGAATCAACATCATATTTGTCTCTTTTTTTTAACTTAAAAAAATTTTTTATTGGACTTTATATTTACATTTCAAATGTTATTCCTTTTCCATTTTCCCAGACATAAGCCCCCTATCACATTCTCCTCCCATTTTTGTTCCCCTCCCCAGTCATCACCTCTTCCCACCCATCCCTGACATTCTTCTACACTGAGGGGTCCATCCTTCACAGGACAAAGGGCTTCTCCTTCCATTGGTGCCCAACAAGGCCATCCTCTGCTACATATGCAGTTGGAGCCTAGGGTCAGCCCCTGTATAGTCTTTGGGTAGTGGTTTAGTCCCTGGGAGTTTTGGTTGGTTGGCATTGTTGTTCTTATGAGGTTGCAAGCTCCTTCAGCTCTTTCAATCCTTCCTCTAATTCCTCCAACGAGGGTCCTGTTCTCAGTTCAGTGGTTTGCTGCTAGCGCTCACTTCTGTATTTGTCATGCTGTGGCTGTGCCTCTCAGGAGACATCTACATCTGACTCCTGTCAGTATGCACTTCTTAGCTTCCTCAATCTTTGGTTGCTGTATGTATATATATATATATATATATATATATATATATATATATATATATATATATGGGCTGTATATACATGTGGGGCAGGCTTCGAATGACTGTTACTTCAGTTGCTTTTCCAAACTCTGCCTCCATATCCCCTCCTATGAATATTTTTGTTCTCCCTTTTAAGAAGGATCCCTAGGTATGGCAGTCTCTGTATGGCATTTCCTTCAGTCTCTGCTCCATTCATTGTCCCTCTATTTCCTCCTGGAAGTATTTTGTTCCCTCTTCTAAGAAGTACTCAATCATCCATACTTTGGTTTTTCTTCTTCTTGAGCTAAGTGTGGTCTGCAAATTATATCTTGGATATTCTGAGCTTTTTATGCTAATATCCACTTAACAGTGAAGTGCATATCATGTGTGCTCTTTTGTGATTGGGTTGCCTCACTCAGGATGATATTTTCTAGTTCCACCCACTTGCCTATAAATTTCATGAAGTCATTGTTTTTGATAGCTGAGTAATATTCCATTGTGTAGATGTAACACATTTTCTGTATCCATTCCTCTGTTGAAGGGCATCTGGGTTCTTTCCAGCTTCTGGCTATTATAAATAAGGATGCTATGAACATAGTGGAGCATGTGTCTTTGTTGTATCTTGGAGCTTCATTTGGGTATATGCCCAAGAGAGGTATAGCTGGGTCCTCAGGTAGTGCAATGTCCAATTTTCTGAGGAACCTCCAGACTGATTTCCAGAATGGTTGTACCAGTCTCTGATCCCACCAACAATGGAGGAGTGTTCCTCTTTCTCCACATCCTCGCCAGCATCTGCTGTCACCTGAGTTTTTGATCTTAGCCATTCTGACTCGTGTGAAATGGAACCTCAGGGTTGTTTTGATTTGCATTTCCCTTATGACTAAAGATGTTGAACATTTCTTTAAGTGCTTCTCAGCCATTTGCTATTCCTCAGTTGAGAATTCTTAGCTTAGTTCTGTACCCCATTTTTAATAGGGTTATGTGATTCTTTGGAGTCTACTTCCTTGACTTATTTTTATATCACTAGATATTAGCCCTCTATTGGATTTAGGATTGGTAAAGACCTTTTGCCAATCTGTTGGTTGCTGTTTTGTCCTATTGACTGTCCTTTGCCTTACAGAAGCTTTGCAATTTTATGACGTCCCATTTGTCTATTTTTGATCTTAGAGCATAAGTCATTGGTGTTCTGTTCAGGAAATTTTCCCCTGTGCCTATGTATTCGAGGCTCTTCCCCACTTTCTCTTCTATTACTTTGAGTGTATGTCGTCATTTCTCCAGTACGACTGATTTCCTTGGAGAAAAACAAGTTTTCATTTGCAAGTGATTATCAACTGGAGATTGTTTGTGGGTTAAGGGTCATGTGTCCACTTTTCTTTTTAGCTCTAGGACCCCATCTAATGTAGACCTATGTAGCTCCTAGTAATGCTGCCTTAGTCTTTGTGAGTTTGTGTCACTCATATGCACTATTATTGTTCTGTCTGGAAGGCCTTGATTCCATCATTCATTCTAGCTCTTATGCTTTTCACATCTCTTCTGCTGAGTTCCTGGAGTCCTGTGGTGAGGCATTTGATAGATATATGACATTTTAAGCCAAGTGTTCCAAGGCCTGGTACCCTCTGCACATCATCTATGTGTCGGTCTCTGTATTTGTTCCCCTGTGCTGAAGGGAGAAGCTTCTCTGATGAAGGCTGAGCACCCACTGAACTATGGATATAGCAGACTGTCATTCTCTTCCTTGCTGTAGTCATTTTATGGCTATGTTCCTTTAGCTGCATGAATTTGGTTTCCGCTAGGTCCCTGGCCTATATAGCTGCAGTTCCTGGCCATCCAAGCAGTGTTGAACATGGTTCTATCTTATGCAATGAGCCTTAAATCAAATCAGATCTTGGTTGGTGACTCCCACAGGCCTTGAACCACTATTAAATAAGCACTTCAAATGGTTTGCAGCTGGCCTGTTTACTTTTCCTTTGGTATCATGCAGGTACTTTCTAGTACCATGAACATTAATTTGTAGGGTTGAAGGTTCTATGTAGGAAGCAGCTCGTAGTCTTCTGTTCGATAAATTGCATAGATGTTTGTCTTCAGCAATAGGGCCTTGCCCTCATTTTGTAGAAAGCAACCATAGCCTTGACAACAAACAGGGTTGTTTAGGCGTTACCATGGAACCCCTTGGGCCAACCACACAACTAGATATAACTCATTTTTGTTACTGGTATCTTCTTTCTGTGATGAGCGCTCTCCTGTTGAGGCTCTCTTTCCCCTGCTATTTGACAATTTCTTTTAGATAGATTTAATATATGTATATATTTTAGGAAGCTTCTCCTATGTTAGGTTTTCATGATGAGAACTTAAAAGTGCCTTCTCCTCTTTTGTTGTCATTTTGTACCTCCTAATTTCTTGAAAGGACCTGCTTCTTTATCCCTGACATAGTCTCTCATGTCCAGTGCCTTTGCTGTGCTAAAGCCCATTTTTACTCAATTAAATATCTGAATTCTACAAGAGTATTTATTGGCAAATTACTATTGAAATATTGATTGAGATACATGTTATCAATTCTTATCATAACTAGTATTTATCAATCATAAAAAAGGATTTATTTGGTCAAACTTCTCCTGTTTCCCTTCTTTATCTCCTGCTCCTTCTCTTTTCCCCATTGCCTTGCTTTGGTTTTCCTTTTCTCCCAACTTTCTGCATTTTCTGTTTTCCCTGTTTTTTCTTGCCAACTATCTATATTTTGCTTTTTTCACTTATTCTTTTTCATTTTATTATTGTTTCATGCCCATTTTCTTTTGATTTTCTTGTAACCTCATGTACCCCAGCTATATATCAATCCTTTAGGTTGACACCCTGGACACATTGAAGTGCTGTGGACTAGCATAACCTTTGCTCTTTTTTCTGTGAAGGAAAATTCATTTTTATGACTTGATCAGCATTTGCCTTTGGGCTTTGACAGTCATGTTGTTGATGCATGTTCACTATACTTTTGACTATAACCCTTAGACCCTCTTGTGATTACATTCTACATTGGTGCGTTTGATTATTCTTTCCTTTGTGAATCACATTACATTTATAAATGCTTTATTGAATCTTATTTTATTGATTTCTGTCCATTTAAAAATTTATCCTGCACACACTCTACTTTATGCCTATTCTGCAATGTGCAGAACACCTGAAAATTTTATTAGCATCCTTTCTCTTCTACTCTCAATCTAGTAAATGAAAATATTGAATTGTATTGAACTCAAAGTAGACCCCTAAGGGACATACTTGACACCTCCACCCAATCCAGTATTGAACTGTTAGTAACAGGTCTTTGTATTCAATTTGTTTTTGCTGGTTTTATTCCTAACACATTCACCTATGGCACTTTCACCTAATTAACCCTTTGAAATTTTTTGCTAACCCAAGTCTCTACTGATTTTTCTTTATTCTGTAGACTTGCCCTGTTTAAAGGAAGGATACAGAATTGGTTTCATATGATTTGGTTTTAACAAATACAGGCTAGCTTTTACTCATATCTTATTTCTTTGGGCCAGAAATTGATCATTATTAACAGCTTAACATGTCGTGTTAGGCATTCATTGAACTGATTTCGTACTGGAGCTACTGATTTGTTATTCCCTGGAGTCCTTTTTCTCATCCCATACAATTTTACATACTTTCTGAAGTATTGTGCTTTTCTAACAAGTTACCAAAAGAGTTGTTTCTTGACCTGTACATTTCATCCTTTAGCTCTTCTATCTACATTATCCTCTATACTGGTCTTAGTGTCTTAATACCAAATAGCATCTTCCGTTCAAAATATTTAGTTTGTTTCCTTATTGAATATATTTCCCTTAATGAATACAGCCCTTTGATTTGTTTTGTATTTTTTTTTATAGGGTAAAGATATTTATAGTTAACTATTTTTTCTAACCACCACACCTACTAACAGAAACTCTCAAAACACTTCATATTGTGCACAGAGATTCTTTGATAGCCAGGATGAGCTTAAGGCATTTCTAATTGTGATATAAAACGTGAAAAAGAAAATATTGATAGTTCTGGTTCCCTAAAAGTGAAAATGAAATGTGGAGATACAAATAAAACAAAACTACAGATAAATTATATCCAGGAATGTTGATGTAGAGTTTATACCTATGCTATGATCATTTTATAAGGCAACATGGGCAAAGAAATAGACAAACTCTTAAGCATAGGAAAAGATGCTTATCCTCATAATCAGAGAATTAGAACATGCTACTATTTTGACATTTTGGCAAACGTGAAAAATATTTCATAACATTCTGCTGGTATGGATGTGAGCAAAGAGACACACTCACTTCATTACTTGTGAATGTAATTGAAATAGTCCCTGTAAGATAGTAAATCAAAAGAACAATGCAGTGATCGTCTCACCTAGTAATGTCTGGTTTGTGAACTTATTCTATGAAAGTCCTCTCAGACATAATGGAACTCTGTGACATAACTTAGTGTGGTAGTCCTTGCAATGCAAATGTTTAGACAACTCTACCCTTTGCTTTTCTTGAAACAGTATGCTCTTCTGTTGTCCCAAAGCTGACTTTTAATAGCTGAGTTCAGAGGATTCTCCTTACTCAGATTTTTTTCCCCCATCTTTATTAAATTGGGTATTTCTTATTTACATTTCAAATGTTATTCCCTTTCCCGGTGGTTTCAGGGAAAGGATCCACCTAGCTCCTTCCACTCCCCTTCTCTATGGGTGTTCCCCTCCCCATCCTCCCCACATTGCCGCCCTCCCCCCAACAATCACATTCACTGGGGGTTCAGTCTTGGCAGGACAAAGGGCTTCCCCTTCCACTGGTGCTCTTACTAGGATATTCATTGCTACCTATGAGGTTGGAACCCAGGGTCATTCCATGTCAGTCTGTGGGTAATGGCTTAGTCCCTGGAAGCTCTGGTTGGTTGGCATTGTTGTTCATATGGGGTCTTGAGCCCCTTCAAGCTCTTCCAGTCCTTTCTCTGATTCCTTCAACGGGGGTCCCATTCTCAGTTCCCTGGTTTGCTGCTGGCATTCGCCTATGTATTTGCTGTATTCTGGCTGTGTCTCTCAGAAGAGATCTACATTCGGTTCCTGTCAGCCTGCACTACTTTGCTTCATCCATTTTATCTAGTTTGGCGGCTGTATATGTATGGGTCACATGTGGGGCAGGCTCTGAATGGGTGTTCCTTCAGTCTCTGTTCTAAACTTTGCCTCCCTATTCCCTGCCAAGGGTATTCTTGTTCCCCTTTTAAAGAAGGAGTGAAGCATTCCCATTTTGGTCATCCGTCTTGAGTTTCATGTGTTCTGTGCATCTAGGGTAATTCGAGCATTTGGACTAATATCCACTTATCAATGAATGCATACCATGTGTGTTTTTCTGTGATTGGGTTACCTCACTCAGGATGATATTTTCCAGTTCCATTCATTTGCTTATGAATTTCATAAAGTCATTGTTTTTGATAGTTAAGTACTATTCCATTGTGTAGATGTACCACATTTACGTATCCATTCCTCTGTTGAAGGGCATCTGGGTTCTTTCCAGCTTCTGGCTATTATAAATAAGGCTGCTCTCAACATAGTGGAGCATGTGTCTTTGTTAGATGTTGGGGCATCTTTTGGGTATATGCCCAAGAGAGGGTCCTCAGGTAGTTAAATGTCCAATTTTCTGAAGAACCTCCAGACTGATTTCCAGAATGGTTGTACCAGTCTCCAATCCCACCAACAATGGAGGAGTGTTCCTTTCTCCACATCCTGGCCAGCATCTGCTGTCACCTGAGTTTTTGATCTTAGCCATTCTCACTGGTGTGAGGTGAAATCTCAGGGTTGCTTTGACTTGCATTTCCCTTAAGACTAAAGATGTTGAACATTTCTTTAGGTGTTTCTCAGCCATTCCACATTCCTCAGCTGTGAATTCTTTGTATAGCTCTGAACCCCACTTTTACTAGGGTTATTTGTCTCCCTGCAGTCTAACTTACTGAGTTCTTTGTATATTTTGGATATAAGCCCTCTATCAGTTGTAGGATTGGTAAAGATCTATTCCAAATCTGTTGGTTGTTGTTTGTCCTAACAACAGTGTCCTTTGCCTTACAGAAGCTTTGCAGTTTTATGAGATCCCGTTTGTTTATTCTTGATCTTAGAGCATAAGCCATTGGTGTTTTGTTCAGGAAATTTTCTCCAGTGCCCATGTGTTCAAGATGCTTCCCCACTTTTTCTTCTATTACTTTGAGTGTATCTGCTTTCATGTGGAGGTCCTTGGTCCACTTGGACTTAAGCTTTGTACAGGGTGATAAGCATGGATTGATCTGCATTCTTCTACATGCTGACCTCCAGTTGAACCAACACCATTTGCTGAAAATGCTATCTTTTTTCCATTGGATGGTTTTGGCTCCTTTGTCAAAAATCAAGTGACATTGGTGTGTGGGTTCATTTCTGGGTCTTCAATTCTATGCCATTGGTGGATCTGTCTGACTCTGTACCAATACCATGCAGTTTTTATCACTATTGCTCTGTAATACAGCTTGAGTTCTGGGATAGCGATTC
>NC_046172.1:86552279-86567279 GCF_011064425.1 Rattus rattus
CACACCATGTGTGTTTTCTTGATTGGTTAATTACTCAGGATGATATTTTCCAGTTCCAACCATTTGCCTATTTAATTTCATAAAGTCATTGTTTTTTGATAGCTGAGTAATAGTCCATTGTGTAGATGTACCACATTTTCTGTGTCCATTCCTCTGTTGAAGGGCATCTGGGTTCTTTCCAGCTTCTGGCTATTATAAATAAGGCTGCTATGAACATAGTGGAGCACGTGTCTTTTTTATATGTTGGGGCATCTTTTGGGTATATGCCCAAGAGAGGTATAGCTGGGTCCTCCGGCAGTTCAATGTCCAATTTTCTGAGGAACCTCCAGACTGATTTCCAGAATGGTTGTACCAGTCTGCAATCCCACCAACAATGGAGGAGTGTTCCTCTTTCTCCACATCCTCGCCAGCATTTGCTGTCACCTACGTTTTTGATCTTAGTCATTCTCACTGGTGTGAGGTGAAATCTCAGGGTTGTTTTGATTTGCATTTCCCTTATGACTAAAGATGTTGAACATTTCTTTAGGTGTTTCTCAGCCATTCGGCATTCCTCAGTTGTGAATTCTTTGTTTAGCTCTGAACCCCATTTTTTAATAGGGTTATTTGTCTCCCTGCGGTCTAACTTTTTGAGTTCTTTGTATATTTTGGATATAAGTCCTCTATCTGTTGTAGGATTGGTAAAGATCTTTTCCCAATGGTATTCATAATTCTTAAAGATGCAATATAAAGTTTTAATCCCTTTAAACGCTGCTATTACAAACTGCTAGCGATGATAAAAATACACATTATAGCCATTTGTGGTGACATATACTGGTACAATTTGCTGAAAGAGGCTGAGGCAGGAAGATCCAGCTTCAAAAGCATCTTTCCACACATCCCAAATTATAGGATCCCATTCTGTGTTAATGCCCTTACTTTAACTGTTGACACCCTTTCAGCCTGAGACATGAATTTTTGATGCAATTCAGCACTTGAGCTATATAGTTGCTCAAGAGAAGATTCTCTTCAAGGGCACATATAGAAACCTTAAGATTGTTCATTTGCATTTGAGCCATTCGATTTTATTATACAGCTCATTCTTTTCCTTCTTCAATTTTCCCCGACATCATAAAAGCAACAAGTCAGCAAATTCATTTTCCAATTTTCCCCCAAATTCTAGAAATTTTGGTACACGGGGTCACCTAATTCATTGCCAGTTATAGTTGATGGATCGAGATAATCAAAGGCATTAGCTTTTTTTTAAATTTGAAACATAGTTTGCATCATGGGCCTTCAATATTCTCCAAGCTCTCAGGAGAGAGAGAGTATCTGGAGAGGTTTCAGTAATTGAAGGTGCTGGCAATTTAGAAAGTACTAGCAAATTATTAAACCAACTACATATTCTTGAAAGAATCATCCTTATACTTCTGCTTTCTAGAACTATTCCTGGTACCAACTTCTGTAGAAGTAGATTCCAATAGATGTGCTGGCAAGTAAATGCAAGTAGCGAAGAAGAGTGAATCATTCTCCTTCCAATGTCCTTTTGTAGGTCTCCAGCAGAAAGTGTGGCCCACAGTAAAGGTATGTATCACCAGGCCTGGTTTTGGGAGTTGTTTTTTCCCAGGCTGGCCTTGAACTCTGAGATTTCCTTGCCTTAGTCTCCTGGGATTGAAGGCCTGTACTACCTTACCTGGGCCTAAGCTTTTTGTAGCCATTGTGCCTCTAGATCTTCATGCCAAGATCCAAATTAGAAACTTATGTCTTCCAGCCTCAAGATCTGGAAGTGTGCCCTCCAAATCTGGATTGAAGTTCATTCCAGATATAGTCAAGTTGACAACCAGGAACAGCCATTACAGATAGAAAATTATTTAAATGTAAAACATTAAGCATACCAATATAGGATAGATAATAGAATATTTCCTAAAGTTGCCAAATACCATAGACTGGACATTGTATATGTGTATCATTCTTTATGGTTTTAATAATTGTTCCATAATTCTTATAAGAGTATTCAATTTACATCAGAAATTAAAAGGGAATTATAGCAAGATATCTTGTGTATTATATGGATACATCACTTGTCAATTAAAAAAAATGTCTTGTAAGAAAGGGTAGAATAGAAGGTGGCACATTCAGGAGGCAGAAAGAATTCTGGGATAGAGCAAAGTAGGATGTTCGCCAGGAAGATGTGACAAGACAGATGCATATTACCCGAGCACAGGTAAGCAGCCATGTAGCAGAATATAGATTAAAATAAATGGATTATCTTGAGTTATGATTGTAGTCAGAGAAGAGTATAGCTTCTATAGACAAGATAATTGTAAATATATTTTGAATCTGTGTCCTATTTCTGGGAGCATGGGTTTTGGAGGAAGAACTAGTGCCTAACTTGAACATCTAACCCAGAGGCTATCTCTAATTGACTTGCAAATAAAAATGTAGCTTGCTCCAAGAGATTCTTACTGGGAAACAAAGTGCTCTTAAGGACAGACTGCATGCCCAGGACAGAGAGTAAACAGATAATGAACTCAAGGAAATCTTTCAGGGTTTCATGTCTCATAATCTTGTATCAGGGCTTTTCTTTTCTTTAATCTTAAATTTTTATTGTTATTTTTATTTATATATTTTTCTTCTACTTTTACTCAACAGGTCTTTTGTGTATATATTATGGCTTTGTTTTTTTACTGTTTTGATGGAATTTCTGAGTGTGTGAATGAGTGGGTCTCTGTTTTTTGCATTCTCTTGGGCTCTTTTTCTTCTGTTGTTTTTGTTCAATTCCAATGTACTATTTTGTGGTTTTATCTTATTATCTAATATTTTATTATTATTATCCCTAGAAACCTATTTGTTTTCTAATGTGATACTGAAAGGGGATGGATATGGATGGGAAGGGAGTTGGGGAAGAGCTGGCAGGATATTGTAGGGGTAACTGAAATCAGGATATATTATAATAAAATACTGAAAACAAATAAAACTCACAAAAGTACTTAAACAAAGCAAAATAAAAACGTATCATAATTCAATTCTTTAAAAAGTATAGGAAGAGGAAAATGGAAAGAAACTCACAGTTTGCCATAATGTTTAGTAGATTTTGTTTTTATTTGTTTCTTTCTGTTGCTGATTTTCTTTGCTATTTCAGTCCTGCCTATCCACTTCAAGTAAGAGCTAAGCTACAACTCAAGGTGGTACACAATGAAAATCAGAATCACCTGTCTGTCTGTCTGTCTGTCTGCCTGCCTGCCTGCCTACATACCTACCTACCTACCTATCCACCCACCCATCCAACCTGACATTCATCTATCTATCTATCTATCTATCTATCTATCTATCTATCTATCTATCTATCTATCTATCTATCTATCTATCTATTTTAGAGAGTCTTCAAGGTAGAGCTTCAAAATGCTAGCCTAATACTTTATCACTAAACACTGTCCAGAGTCCTATTTGTTTAGTTTTCCATTAAAGCCTAAATCTCACTAAGATGTGCCGTCTATAGCCTGATCAGACTCTGAACTTGTGATCCTCTTTGATCAAGATTCCTAGTATTTTGTGTTATACCACCAGGTATCACTCATTTTTGAAATTGTATAAAGAAAATGAAAATCTTATATGTGGTGTTCATAGTTTTAAATTAGATTAATAAATAGCAAATGAAACAAAAAAAATGACAAGAAACAAGTGCTTATGAGATTAATGAAGGGCCTTGCTGAAATATTCAGTTTCCTTAGAAGAAGTAATATTGAAGACAGTGCATGCTGATAAATAAGTCAACATCCAAATAGATATAAGATGCCCCAATGTAACCTTGTGGCAGGCTGACAAATGTTTACACATTTTCAGGGCATAGACATATCTCTAAAATAGTTGTTTATTACTATCTATTCAAATGTGTCTATAGTGAGCTGCCTTGTAAGTGTTACCATTTTCTTCAGAGGAAAAAACAGACGTTCCACTGCCTGAAATAAAAATTTAGTGTTCAATATTATATGTGTTTTTCTATAGTAAATGCAACCTATTGTGCCTGCGTATGTCACCTTGCTCAATGTCACTCTCTGAGTCCCTTCATTATTACATTTATTAAGAATAAAGAACTTTTTAATGAAAAAGATAAAGTTAAGGTTGGGGTGGATGACAGGGGTAGGGGAGACCTCTAGAAAATCTCAGACACTAAGAATGAGAGAGGATACCAGGACACAATGGTGATGACATTAACCAAATTTCCCAACAGTGGGGAGATGGAACCTGAAGAAACCACCTCCAATAGATAGATAGAGCCCCCAGTTGAGACAGGGGACCACCTACCCATCTTCAAAATATTTGACCCAGAATTGTTCCAGTATAAAGGAAATGAAGGGACAAAAATGGAGCAGAGATTGAAAGAAAGGCCACTCAACTTGGCATCCATCCCATGCATGAATATCAAATCCCTGCCATATTGTGCTTGCAGACAGTAGGCCAGCATGGCTTTCCTCTGAGAGGCTTTATCTGAAGCTGGCTGAGGCAAATACTTACAGACAACCCTTAGATTAAGGCCTGGAAACCCTATGGAAGAGTTTGGGGAAGAACAGAAGGAGCTGAGGGGGTTTACAACCCCATAAGAACAACAACAGGGGGAGAGTGGACAGCCTTATCTTGTTACTGATTTTAGTGGAATTGCTTCAAGTTTCTCTCCATTTAGTTTGATGTTGGCTACTGGTTTGCCGTATATTGTTTTTACTATGTTTAGGTATGGGCCTTGAATGTTTCCAACATGAAAGTGTGTTGAATTTTGTCAAATGATTTCTCAGCATCGAATGAGACAATTGTGTGTGTGTGTGTGTGTGTGTGTGTGTGTGTGTGTGTGTGTGTTAGTTTGTGTTTATATAGTGGATTACATTGATGAATTTCTGTATATTGAACCACCCCTGCATCCCTGGGATGAAGCCTACTTGATCATGATGGATAATAGTTTTGATGTGTTCTTGGATTCAGTTTTCGAGAATTATATTGCATCAATATTCATGAGGAAAAAATGGTCTGAAGTTCTCTTTCTTTGTTGGATCTTTGTATGGTTTACATATAAGCATTATTGTGGCTTCAAAGAGTAGGTAGTGTTCCTTCTGTTTCTATTGTGTTGAATAGTTTGAAGAGTATTGGTATTAAGTCTTCTTTGAAGGTCTGATAGAGTTTTACAACTAAACCCATCTAGTCCTGGGTTGTTGGTTTTCTGTTGTTGTTGTGTTTGCTTGTTTTGTTTGTTTCTGTTCGGTTGGTTGGTATTTTGGTTGGGAAACTTTTAATGACTGCTTCTATTTCTATAGGATTATGGAACGTTTTAGATTATCTGATCCTCATTTAACCTTGGTACCTGATATCTGTCTAGAAAATTTTCCATTTTACCCAGATTTTCCAGTTTTGTTGAGTAGAAGCTTTTGTAGTAGGATCTGATGAGTTTTTGAATTTCCTCAGTTTCTGTCTCCCTTTTCATTTCTGATTTTGTTAATTTGGATACTGTCTCTGTGCCCTTTAGTTAATTTGTCTGAGGGTTTATCTATCTTGTTGATTTTCTCAAAGAACCAGCTCCTAGTTTTCTTGATTGTTTGTATAGTTCCCTTTGTTTCTACTTGGTTGATTTCAGCCCCGAGCTTGAATTATTTCCTGTCATCTACTTCTCTTGAGTGTATTTGCTTCTTTTTGCTCCAGGACCTTCAGGTGTGCTCTTAAGCTGTGAGTGTATGTTCTCTTCAATTTCTTTATGAAGGCACTCAGAGCTATACGTTTTCTGCTTTTTTCCCCCAAATATAGAATAGAGCTTATTCGGGGCACAGGGGAGGGGAGTTGAGAAGATAGTAACGTAGTAGAGACAGAGAAAGGTAAGAGAGAGAGAGAGAGAGAGAGAGAGAGAGAGAGAGAGAGAGAGAGAGAGAGAGAGGTAGGCCAGCCATGAGCACGTGGAAAGAGAGGAGGGGAGGGACGAGAGGACAGAGATCAAGATAACAAGAGTTTTCCTCTTAGTACTGCTTTCACTGTGTCCCATAAGTTCAGGTATGCTGTGCCTTAATTTTAGTTAAATTCTAAAAAGTCTTTAATCTCTTTATTTCTTCCTTGGCCAGGTTATCATTGAGTAGAGAGTTGTTCAGCTTCCATGTATATATGGGTTTTCTGTTGCTTTTGTTGTTGTTGAAGACCAGCCTTAGTCCTTGGTGATTTAATAGTATGCATGGGATTATTTCAATCTTCCTGTATCAGTTGAGGCTTGTTTTGTATCCAATTATAAGGTCAGTTTTGGAGAAGATTCCATGAGGTGTGGATGCATGCACCCAATCATCAGACTACGTGCAGGGACCCCAATGGAGGAGTTAGGGGAAGGACTGAAGGAGCTGAAGGGGTTTGCAACCCCATAGGAAGAACAACAATATCAACCAACCATATTCAGCAAAGCTCCCAGGGACTAAACCACCAACCAGAGTACACATGGAGCTGCATATGTAGCAGAGGATTATCTTATCTGGCATCAGTGGGAGGAGAGTCCCTTGATCCTCTGAAGGCTAAACGACCCAGAGTAGGGGAATCCTAGGGTGCTGAGGTAGGAGGGACTGGGAAAGGGGATACTACGGGGTTAACTGGAAAAGGGGATAACATTTTAAATGTAAAATAAAATAACCAAGAAATTTTTCAAAAAGGAACAACAGTGTCAACTAACCTGCAACCTTCAGAGCTCTGAGAGACTAACCTACCAATCAAAGAGCATACATGGAACCATTTGTGCCCCAAGGCACATGAGTAAAAGAAGACTCCTTTATCTGGCCTCAATGAGAGAGGAAAAGCTTAATACTCTGGAAAATGGATGTTCCAGGGAAGAAGTATGCTGTCAGAAATGAGGTGGGGGTTGGTAGGCAGCTGAGGGAGCACACTCTCAGAGGTGGGGGAAAGGATGGGATGATGAACTTGGGGAGAGGGGACCAAGGAGGGGTACAACTTGTGGAATGTAAATGGATAAATAAAATAATTAAAATAAAATAAACTTAGCATACAAAGTAATGAGTTTCATTATGCTGTTTTCAAAAATGTATGTCATCTCACTTTGTTCTAATCTGTTTCCCTCCCATACTAACATCATGTCAGCACCCTATCCTCTTCCAGCTGCTTCCTTCCCTTCCCCAAAACAGAACCTCACTCTGATTTCAGGTCACATATTTTCCATTACCCACGCTTAAGCTCTCTTTCCTTGTTGTGAGACTCTTTCATAATCTTCCCCCTAAACACACACACACACACACACACACACACACACACACACACACACACACACACACACACACAAAAAAAGCAAAAAAAAAACCACGTATATATATTATATACTCCTGAATTCTTTCTTGAAATATAGTTGACATATAATAATTTGCAAATATTAATGTGATATAAAACTTTGTATAACTGTCACTCCAATCAAGAAATTGTTCATGTTTAGTACATACAGCACATCAAATGGTTCTTTGCAATCTTTCTCACTACCAACTTAACCTTGTTCCTAAATTAACAGTGGTCCACTTTCTGCACCAATAGATCAGTTTATATTTCACATACCTCTGTATGAATGGAATCATGTCTGTGTGTACATGACTATTCTTGACTTATTTCCCTCCATATAATTATATTAAGATTTGTCTATGGGCTTGCAATTTTAGTTCTGAATATTATTCTACTGTGTGAAAATAGCACTGTTTTGGTTTTGTTTGTGTTGTTTTTTTCTATGCTGGTAATAAAACAAAGAGTCTCATGCCTGATAGTGATAAGAACTAAACCACCATACAAAGAGGACACATGAACAGACCCATGGCTCCAGATGCATATATAGCAGAGGATGGCCTTGTTGGGCACCAATGGGAGGAGAAGCCCTTGGTCCTGCCAAAGATGGACCTCCCAGTGTAGGGGAGTGTTAGGATAGGAGGCAGGAAGGGGTGGGTGGATGGGAAGGGGAACATTCTCATAGAAGAAGGAGGAGAGGGGGGATAGGATGAGGGATATGGATGAGAAACAGGGATAGAGGTTAGGAGATAACATTTAAATGTAAATAAATAATATTCAATAATAGTAGAAAAATCTATACCATTGAAGTACATATTGGGCCCTTTTTTCATAGTACTGAATATCTGTGATTTTTGTTTGTTTAAGACAGAATCTCACTGAATAGCCCCTGGCTGGTGTAGAACTCATACAGATCTTCCTAACTCTGCCTTCCAAGTGCTGTGAGTAAAGGTATATGCTATGAGTGGCATAGTACAAGCTTTCATTCATTTGTTGCTGCACATTTTCAAAGGGAGAGAGAGACAGACAGAGATAGAGAGAAAGAGAAAGAGACAGAGAGACAGAGAGACAGAGGCAGAGAAAAAAGATAAATAGGGAGAGAACAAGAAAGAAGGAGGTGACCAGTTAAACAACCCCATAACTCCTAAGGAAATAGAAGCAGTCATTAAAGGTCTCCCAACCAAAAAGAGCCCAGATCCAGACGGGTTTAGTGCAGAATTCTATCAGACCTGCATAGAAGACCTCATACCAATATTATCCAAACTATTCCACAAAATTGAAACAGATGGAGCACTACGGAATTCCTTCTATGAAGCCACAATTACTCTTATACCTAAACCACACAAAGACCCAAAAGAGAAAGAGAACTTCAGACCAATTTCCCTTATGAATATCGACACAAAAATACTCAACAAAATACTGGTGAACCGAATCCAAGAGCACATCAAAACAATCATCCACCATGATCAAGTAGGCTTCATCCCAGGCATGCAGGGATGGTTTAATATACAGAAAGCCATCAACATGATCCATTATATAAACAAACTGAAGAACAACACCACATGATCATTTCATTAGATGCTGAGAAAGCATTTGACAAAGTTCAACACCCCTTCATGATAAAAGTCCTGGAAAGAATAGGAATTCAAGGTCCATACCTAAACATAGTAAAAGCCATATACAGCAAACCAGTTGCTAACATTAAACTAAATGGAAGAAACTTGAAGCAATCCCACTAAATCAGGGACTAGACAAGGCTGCCCTCTCTCCCTACTTATTCAATATAGTTCTTGAAGTTCTAGCCAGAGCAATCAGACAACAAAAGGAGGTCAAGGGATACAGATCGGAAAAGAAAGAAGTCAAAATATCACTATTTGCAGATGATATGATAGTATATTTAAGTGATCCCAAAAGTTCCACCAGAGAACTACTAAAGCTGATAAACAACTTCAGCAAAGTGGCTGGGTATAAAATTAACTCAAATAAATCAGTAGCCTTCCTCTACACAAAGAAAACAAGCGAGAAAGAAATTAGGGAAACCACACCCTTTATAATGGTCCCAAATAATATAAAATACCTCGGTGTGACTTTAACCAAGCAAGTAAAAGATTTGTACAATAAGAACTTCAAGACACTGAAGAAAGAAATTGAAGAAGACCTCAGAAGATGGAAAGATCTCCCATGCTCATGGATTGGCAGGATTAATATAGTAAAAATGGCCATTTTACCAAAAGCGAGCTACAGATTCAATGGAATCCCCATCAAAATACCAATCCAATTCTTCAAAGAGTTAGACAGAACAATTTGCGAATACATCTGGAATAACAAAAAACCCAGGATAGCTAAAGCTATCCTCAACAATAAAAGGACTTCAGGGGGAACTCAAGCAGTATTACAGAGCAATAGTGATAAAAACTGCATGGTATTGGTACAGAGACAGACAGATAGACCAATGGAATAGAATTGAAGACCCAGAAATGAACCCACACCTATGGTCACTGGATTTTTTGACAAAGGCCAAAAACCATCCAATGGAAAAAAATAGCATTTTCAGCAAATGGTGCTGGTTCAACTTTAGGTCAACATGTAGAAAGAATGCAGATCGATCCATGCTTATCACCCTGTACAAAGCTTAAGTCCAAGTGGATCAAGGACCTCCATCAAACCAGACACCTCAAACTAATAGAAGAAAACTAGGGAAGCATCTGGAACACATGGGCACTGGAAAAAATTTCCTGAACAAAACATCAATGGCTTATGCTCTAAGATCAAGAATCGACAAATGGGATCTCATAAAACTACAAAAGCTTCTGTAAGGCAAAGGACACTGTGGTCAGGACAAAGCGGCAACCAACAGATTGGGAAAAGATCTTTACCAATCCTACAACGAATAGAGGCCTTATATCCAAAATATACAAAGAACTCAAAAGTTAGACATGGGGAGACAAATAACCTATTAAAAATGGGGTTCAGAGCAATGGGGGGAGGGTTGGGAGGGGAACACCCATAAGGAAGGGGAGGGGGGAGGGGGATGTTTGCCCGGAAACCGGGAAAGGGAATAACACTCGAAATGTATATAAGAAATACTCAAGTGCAATGAATATCCTAAAAGCACCAGTGGAAGGGGGAAGCCCTGGGTCCTGCTAAGACTGAACCCTCCTGAACTAGACTGTTGGGGAGACTGGCAGCAATGGGGGAGGGTTGGGAGGGAACACCCATAAGGAAGGGAGGGGGAGGGGATGTTGCGGAAACGGAAAGGAATAACCTCGAAATGTATATAAAAATACTCAAGAACACCCCACTATGTTCGAGCAAACCTGAGCCTGAGGGACCCTAGGCCCCCTGGAGGGGAAAGTTCTCGCCGCCTGGTCAACAGGCACTCCTGAGGCAGCAGGCGGAGGGTAGACCACCAATGGAATACCTCTGCCCACATCCCTGGCCCAGGAGGGTACTGTATACGGACTATGGGTAACCGTAGAGGAGGGCCCAGGAGAAGAAGATTCACTGCGTCTGAGACACCCACCTGAAGGACCGACCCGGTAAACAGCTCTCTGCACCCAAATCCCGTGGGAGGAGAGCTAAACCTTCAGAGAGCGGACACGCCTGGGAAACCAGAAGAGACTGCCGCTGCACACAGTACTGACCCCAGAAGAAAACAAAAGCTATCTGGAACCCTGGTGCACGGAACCTCCCGGAAGGCGGCGCAGATCTTCCTGGCTGCTGAGGCCGTGGAGAGCTCATAGGCAAACACCCAGCGAACAAACCTGAGCCTGGGACCACAGGTAAGACAAACTTTTCTGCTACAAACGACTTGCCTGGTGATCTCGGGTCACACAGAGGCGAGTTCCTCTGGGGCGGACACTTCCGGTGTTTGGCCAGGTCCCGGACCAGCGGAGAATCCCGGCCTGCAGCAGCTCTCTGCTCCCAGGCCCCCCTGGAAGGAGTTCTCACCGCCTGGTCAACCAGGCACTCCTGGGCAGCAGAGCCGGAGGAGACCACTCCCCACCTCTGCCCACATCCCTGGCCCAGGAGGGTACTGTATCCCGGCCTCCTGGGTACCCGTGAGGAAGGGCCCAGGGCAGCAGATTCACTGGAGTCTGAGACACCGCACCTGAAGGGACCGACCCGGATAAACAGTTCTCTGCACCCAAATCCCGTGGGAGGAGGCTAAACCTTCAGAGAAAATGGACACGCCTGGGAAACCAGAAGAGACTGCACGCTGCACACAGTACTGACCCCAGAGGAAAACAAAAGCTATCTGGAACCTGGTGCGGAACCTCCCGGAAGGGCGGCGCCAGATCTTCCTGGCTGCTGAGGCCATGGAAAGCTCATGGGCAACACCCACTTGGCAAACCTGAGCCTGGGGACCACAGGTGAACAAACTTTTCTGCTACAAACAACTTGCCTGGTGAACTCAAGACACAGGCTCACAGGAACAGCTGAAGACCTGTAGATGGGAAAAAACTTCAGCCCGAAAAGCAGAACACTCTGTCCCCATAACTGGCTGAAAGAAAACAGGAAAACAGATCTACACCACTCCTGAAACACAGGCTTATAAGACAGTCTAGCCACTGTCAGAAATAGCAGAACAAAGTAACACTAGAGATAATCTGATGGCGAGAGGCAAGCGCAGGAACCCAAGCAACAGAAACCAAGACTACATGGCATCATCGGAGCCCAATTCTCCCACCAAAGCAAACACGGAATATCCAAACACACCAGAAAAGCAAGATCTAGATTCAAAATCATATTTAACCATGATGCTGGAGAACTTCAAGAAAGACATGATGAACTTCCTTAGAGAACAAGTAGAAGCATACAGAGAGGAATCGCAAAAATGACTGAAAGAATTCCAGGAAAACATAAA
Organism: Rattus rattus; assembly: GCF_011064425.1. Taxonomy (NCBI): domain Eukaryota; kingdom Metazoa; phylum Chordata; class Mammalia; order Rodentia; family Muridae; genus Rattus; species Rattus rattus. The sequence continues at coordinate 86,564,413 of NC_046172.1, forward strand.
TAAACAAGTAGAAGCCCAAGAGAGAGACACAAAAATCCTGAAAGAATTCCAGGAAAACACAATCAAACAGTTGAAGGAATTAAAAATGGAAATAGAAGCAATCAAGAAAGAACACATGGAAACAACCTGGATATAGAAAACCAAAAGAAGAGACAAGGCTGTAGATACAAACTTCACCAACAGAATACAAGAGATGGAAGAGAGAATCTCAGGAGCAGAAGATTCCATAGAAATCATTGACTCAACTGTCCAAAGATAATGTAAAAGCGGAAAAAGCTACTGGTCCAAAACATGCAAAATCCAGGACTCAATGAGAAGATCAAACCTAAGGATAATAGGTATAGAAAGAGTGAAGACTCCCAGCTCAAAGGACCAGTAAATATCTTCAACAAAATCATGAAAGAAAAACTTCCTAACCTAAAAAAAAGATGCCCATAGGCATACAAAAGCCTACAGAACTCCAAATAGATTGGACCAGAAAAACACCTCCCGTCACATAATAGTCAAAACACCAAACAAAATAAAGAAAAGAATATTAAAAGCAGTAAGGGAAAAAGGTCAAGTAACATATAAAGGCAGACCTATCAGAATCACACCAGACTTTTAGCAGAAACTATGAAGGCCAGAAGATCCTGGACTGATGTCATACAGACCCTAAGAGAACACAAATGCCAGCCCAGGTTACTGTATCACTACAAAACTCTCAATCAACATAGATGGAAAACCAAAAGATATTCCATGACAAAACCAAATTTACACAATATCTTTCTACAAATCCAGCACTACAAAGGATAATAAATGGTAAAAAGCCCAACATAAGGAGGCAAGCTATACCCAAGAAGAGACAAGAAACTAATTGTCTTGGCCAAAAACAAAGAAAAGAAAAGCACAAACATAACCTCACTTCCAAATATGAATACAACCGGAAAGCAATAATCACTATTCATAATATCTCTCAACATCAATGGTCTCAACTCCCAATAAAAAGACATAGATTAACAAACTGGATACGCAACGAGGACCCTGCATTCTGCTGCCTACAGGAAACTCACCTCAGAGACAAAGACAGACACTACCTCAGAGTGAAAGGCTGGAAAACAACTTTCCAAGCAAATGGTCAGAAGAAGCAAGCTGGAGTAGCCATTCTAATATCAGATAAAATCAATTTTCAACTAAAAGTCATCAAAAAAGATAAGGAAGGACACTTCATATTCATCAAAGGAAAAATACACCAAGATGAACTCTCAATCCTAAATATCTATGCTCCAAATACAAGGGCACCTACATACGTAAAAAAACCTTACTAAAGCTCAAAACACACATTGCACCTCACACAATAATAGTAGGAGATTTCAACACCCACTCTCATCAATGGACAGATCATGGAAACAGAAATTAAACAGAGGCATGTAGACAGACTAAGAGAAGTCATGAGCAAATGGACTTAACGGATATTTATAGAACGTTCTACCCTAAAAAAAAAGGATATACCTTCTTCTCAGCTCCTCATGGTACTTTCTCCAAAATTGACCATATAATTGGTCAAAAAAACAGGCCTCAACAGGTACAGAAAGATAGAAATAATCCCATGCGTGCTATCGGACCACCACGGCCTAAAGCTGGTCTTCAATAACAATAAGGGAAGAATGCCCACATATACGTGGAAATTGAACAATGCTCTACTCAATGATAACCTGGTCAAGGAAGAAATAAAGAAAGAAATTAAAAACTTTTTAGAATTTAATGAAAATGAAGATACAACATACCCAAACTTATGGGACACAATGAAAGCTGTGCTAAGAGGAAAACTCATAGCGCTGAGTGCCTGCAGAAAGAAACAGGAAAGAGCATATGTCAGCAGCTTGACAGCACACCTAAAAGCTCTAGAACAAAAAGAAGCAAATACACCCAGGAGGAGTAGAAGGCAGGAAATAATCAAACTCAGAGCCGAAATCAACCAAGTAGAAACAAAAAGGACCATAGAAAGAATCAACAGAACCAAAAGTTGGTTCTTTGAGAAAATCAACAAGATAGATAAACCCTTGGCCAGACTAACGAGAGGACACAGAGAGTGTGTCCAAATTAACAAAATCAGAAATGAAAAGGAGACATAACTACAGATTCAGAGGAAATTCAAAAAAAAATCATCAGATCTTACTATAAAAAGCCTATATTCAACAAAACTTGAAAATCTGCAGGAAATGGACAATTTCCTGACAGATACCAGGTACGAAGTTAAATCAGGAACAGATAAACCAGTTAAACAACCCCATAACTCCTAAGAAATAGAAGCAGTCATTAAAGGTCTCCCAACCAAAAAGAGCCCAGGTCAGGCGGGTTTAGTGCAAATTCTATCAGACCTTCATAGAAGACCTCATACCAATATTATCCAAACTATTCCACAAAATTGAAACAGATGGAGCACTACCGAAATTCCTTCTATGAAGCCACAATTACTCTTATACCTAAACCACACAAGACCCAACAAAGAAAAGAAGAACTTCAGACCAATTTCCCTTATGAATATCGGCAAAAAATACTCAATAAAATTCTGGCAAACCAGATCAAAAAGAGCACATCAAAACAATCATCCACCATGATCAAGTAAACTTCATCCCAGGCATGCAGGGATGGTTCAATATCTGGAAAACCATCAACGTGATCCATTATATAAACAAACTGAAAGAACAAAACCACATGATCATTTCATTAGATGCTGAGAAAGCATTTGACAAAATTCAACACCCTTCATGATAAAAGTCCTGGAAAGAATAGAATTCAAGGCCCATACCTAAACATAGTAAAAAGCCATATACAACAAACCAGTCACTAATATTAAACTAAATGAAGAAAAACTTGAAACAATC
>NC_046172.1:86572279-86653053 GCF_011064425.1 Rattus rattus
GGGCTAATAGTCCTTATCCTTGGTGACCATACGTATTTTGTGATGATTTACCTCACTCAGGATGACCTTTTCCTAGTTCCATCCATTTTACCTGTAATTTCATGAAGTCATTGTTTTGATAGCTGAGTAGTGACCTTCCATTGGCCTTAAATACTTTTACATTTCTGTATCCATTCCTCTGATGAAAGGCATCTGGGTCCTTTCCAGCTTCTGGCTATTATAAATAAGGCTGCTATGAACATGTGTTCTTGTTATATGTTGTAGGCTTTTTGTATGATTATGGGCATTTCTTTGTTTAGGTTAGAGACATTTTCTTCTGTAATTTTGTTGAAGATATTTGCTGGCCCTTTAAATTGGGACTCTTCACACTTTTCTCTACCTATTATTCTTAGGTTTGACTTTCTCATTGTGTCCTGGATTTTCTGGATACTTTAGGTTAGGAACTTTTTGCTTTTTGTATTTTCTTTGACTAAATAATAATAATTATAAACTTATCATTATTTAAACTTTCACTTTTAATTTATTATACTTCAGCTCAGGCTCGGGTCAGCTACTTGCATTTCCTGCTGAAGCTCTAATGATAAGTAGCATAAATGGCTTCTCAGGCAATTAGCCAGAAAGATCAAGTCTTAACTCTTAACTCAGCAGTTCCTCTAGCTTTCTGTTCCTTGCACTGGCTATAAGAGTCCCAGTGGCTGACTTCTGATTTACTAGTATATAATTTTATATTTTCCTTCCTTGTCCAGAACCACCATTCTCAAATGTTATGTAAAACTTGTTTCTAACTTCAATAACTTTTTCCTTTCTTAAGATCCCAATATTTGGCACTAATTCATTTTCTAATACTTTCTTTAAGTTTCTTTCAAGACAAACATTAATCTGGAACTCTATTGTGCAGTTATTACATTGTTTTCAAGATGAGAACTACACAGCATGCTTTTACTGGGCCATTAAGGGCTGTGCTGTGCTGTGCCCCTCTCTATCAGTTTCCAATTTTTAAGAATCCTAACATCAAAAGACATTTAGTTTCACAGAGTTCACCAGAGCAGAAGGAGAAAAAAGTAGGAAAGTCAGATGTAATAGAATAATTATACCAGGCCAACTGAAGGCAGTCACACAGTAAATCTATACAGCCGTTGTCCAGGAGGGGGCTAAATTTGGGAAAAATGAGACAACCAGTTTTTAAAAGAGCTTCTGTGGAGCTACTGAGATGTCTCCATCCCTGGCCTACTGCGGGCCTTCTTATTTTCAGATGGCAGGTCCACTGGAGGATGTGACTCCTGCTCCTCAGGGGTCCCAGATGCCACCCTACTTTACAAGGGCTGCTGCAGGCTTCTGAGATATCTCCATCCCATTTCCTGCTGTAGTCCCTGTCATTATGTATGTTGTCCCAAAGCATCTCCTATGGTATCAACACCCTGATTCTCTCTTCTATTTCTTGTATTCTGTTGGTGATGCTTGTGTCTATGAGTCCTGGTCTCTTTCCTAGGTTTTCTATCTCAGGATTGTCTCCCTTTGTGCTTTCTTTATTATTTCCATTTCCATTTTTAAATCCTGGATGGTTTTGTTCGATTTTTTTCACCTGTTTGGTTGTGTTTTCCTGTAATTCCTTAAGGGAATTTTGTGTTTCCTCTTTAAGGGCTTCTCGTTTACTTGTGTTGTCCTGTATTTCTTTAAGGGAGCCGTTTATGTCCTTCTTAAAGTCCTCTATCATCATCTTAAGATGTGATATTAAATGCAAATCTTGCTTTTATGGAATGTTTGGTTATCCTCTGTTTGCTTTGGTGGGAGAACTGGGCTCTGATTATGCCAAGTCGTCTTGGCTTCTGTTCCTTAGGTTCCTGTGCTTGCCTCTAGCCATCAAGTTGTCTCTGGGCATAGCTTGCCTTTCTGTCTCTGTTGAGTGAGCACTCATCCTGTAAGGTCTATGTATCAGCACTCCTGTGGACCTGTTTTCTTTTCAGCCAGATCTGGAGTACAGAGATGTGGGACTGGGTAAGTTCTTGGCACAGGCAGAAACTGGAAGTGTCCTCTCCCAGAATGCTCCTGGTTTATGTGTCCTGAGGCTTCCAGTCCAGTCACTTGGAGCAGAAGAGTTGGTCTTACCTCTGCTCTTTGGTGTGCCAGTGCTCCTGGTGACTGGCTTTCATTTTTCAGTGCAGGCAGAAAGTAGAAGAGTCCTGCCCCTGTCTGCTCCTAGGTCCCTTTGCCTTGAGGGCATTAAGCAGACTCCTTTTGGGGCAGGATTGTGAACAAGTATTTGTCTCCTCTGAGCTCAGGATTGTCTGGACTTCTAGTCTAGCTCTTTCCTCTACTTAGATCTTTTCTTGGAAGCAATCAAGTCCTTTATTTTCTACAAGCCCTTGGCTTCCTATAATTCTATTTCCTTTTGATTTGTATCTTTTGCAAAGGAATGTGGTTTAATTTTGATGAAATGAGATTTACCAGAGTTCATGTTAGGTACTATATGATCAGTGTGCTATCTAAGAAAACTAACTAATTAGTTCAGTCTAGCTCAAACTAATAAAACTTTACTCCCAATTTTTCTTCCAAAAACTTAATTTATATCCCAGAGATCCATGTGTGTGTTAGGTAAGCTCTCTAGTACTGCTCTATAGTCTCAGCCCATTCATCTAAAATTACATTCATTCCAAGTTACATTTAGGTATTCTGTGACTTTTAAATTATTTTCATTAATTGTTTGAGAATTTTCTGCATATTTTTATCATATTTACTCTGGCTCCCCTAGCTTTTCCCAGGTCCACCTGCTTTTTCTATCCGCCTAACTTTGTGCATTGAAAAAAAGACATTATTTCCAATTTATGATGCTCAAACATTCTTGGATGTGTGGCCTACCATATGAGTGTGATCACCTTACCAGAAACTACACTCTTATAGCAAAGTGGTTCTTCCTCTCTTAGTAGTTATCCATTGCCATTAGCTCTTTGGCTAAAGGTGGGTCTTTGTGCCCAACTTCCCTTTCCATACTGGATTTTGGTCTGTCTTGGGCTTGCCTGTGTAGATCCTGTGCATGCTGTCATAACACAACCAGCAGGGCAGGTGCACATATGAAATTGTTTTGTTTCTGTGTGCTCATTCACCCGTTCTGGCTCCCATAGTCTCTCCATCTTCTCCCAGCTATAATCACTGAGCCTTGGGAGGAACATGTGTGGTGTATATGTTCCATTTAGGGCTAAATATTCCACAGTCTCTTATTGGCTATACCTTGGCCCCTTGAAGTTAGTTATACATTTGAGTTAAATTTTATAAGGTATAGAGTAGAATGTTTTTGTATTTGCATATAGGTATTTAACTAAACCACTTCAGTTTATTGAAATATGTACCATCTCTTCAGCTTTTCATTTGCCAGTGATATCACACTTTTGTAAAATACTATGTCTATATATGTGTGGGTTTATTTTTGGACTCAGTTCTGTTACTTTCATCTATTTATCTACTTATCTTGACTATCTGCACTACACTGATTTGCTTTCTGGAATTTGAGATGGTTTGAAACCAGAAAATCTGCTGGGGCTTCTACAGAAACATTTGAGAATTGGCAACCTTACAAAATTTAATCTTCACTGTATGTATTTATTTGTTATAACATCTTTCGGTAATGCTTTATTTGTCATGTAAGATTTTTTAATCATATTTTCCAATATTATATTTTTATTGTAAAACTTAGTATTTAATTGTTTATTGCTGGAATATAGAAAATACATTCCATTTTTCAAAATGTCTTGACTGTTCTGGAATTCACTGTGTAGACCAGCCTGGCCTCAAACTCACAGAGATCAGCCTGCCTTTGCCTCCTGAGTGCTGGGATTAAAGACATGTACAATCACGCCCGGTTTAGATTTAATGTTCTTGACAGGGGTTTCCTTTATATAACATAATAGCACAATTTTGAAAATGAGAGATGAACTAAACATTACAAAAATTAGTTTTTTGTTTCAGAAAAGAGAGCATTAGAAAGTAAAAATATGAAAAAGAAAAGGAAAACGAAAAGAAACTGCATATTGTTGAACCTTGTCCACCTATGCAGATCTCGCTATGAGACCTGGGATTTGAGGACCGTAAAGAACAAAGTGGACTACAGTTTAATGCTGCAGACAACTTTATTTTGGTTTCAGTGTACTTTATACACGAATGTAACAAAGAAAGCAATAATAAGAAAAATGTGATTAGAAAAACATGCAAAAGAAAAAGAATTTGGATAGATACTCCTCCAAAGAAGCTATAAAATTAACCACTAAGTGCCATACAATATCATCAACACCATAAGCCATAACAAAGATGCAAATCAAACCACTGAACAACATTTCACATTATTTGTTAACAGTCATCATCAAAAAGATGGTAAAATATTTATGGGTAATGGTGTTGAGAAACTGACCCTTATACATAATTATCAGGAATACAAATGAATACATACAGGCAGTTTTTCAAACAGTTAAAAAACAGAGTTATCATATAACCCAGTTTTGTTTAACACTTAAGAGAATAAAAATATATCTCACCACAAAAACAACTATATGTTTTTTCATATAACCATTGCCCATAATAGACAACAGATAAAAAGAATCCAAATGTTCACCAATTTATATAGGATAAGTACAATGTATCCTATTATTATTCAGATACAAAAATGAAGAGATTCATGTCACATATTTGAAAACATTATGCTAAGTATAGCGAACATGTGTGGTAATCATAAGACAACTTCTAGGAATCAGTTCTATCCTTTCACCACACGGGCTTTAGGCATAAAAATCAGGTTTTCAGGCTTAGCAGCAAGCACCTATACTTGCTGAGCCATCTTGCTGGCTTCTGATCTGTACTTTTTTTTAAAAAAAAAAAGTTATGGTATATTAATTATGTCTCAATTTTAAAATAATATAACATAATATCAATAGAAACAAATAGTTTTCCTTTGGACTTACTGCATATGATAAATGAATTCAGAATTCTTGTGTAGTATCCTTATTACATAGGTGTAGTAGCTATTCTTGGGTGTTGATTATATCAGAAATTAACTAAAAACTCAAGCTACTGGCATATCTGTGAGGAAATTTTAGTTAATTGGATCATTTGAAGTAGGAAAACCCACCTTGAATCCATATTATTTGAGGTGGGAAGGCCCAACTTTAATGTGGGCTATACCACCTTTTTGCAGCCTCTATATAGAGAATAAGAAAGAAAGAATTTTTTGCTTTTTATCTTTCTGTGACCACTTTCATTTCACCTACATCTTTGGGATTTGGATGTATACTGAAGGCCAGCTAAGAGATTCAACTTCATGGACTGAACAACTACTGGATTCTTGGAATTTCCATTGGGAGATAGCCATTGGTGGACTAGCAGGACCACACCCTGTAATCCATTCCAATAAATCTGTGTGTGTGTGTGTGTTTACATATATACTTATATGTGTGTATGTGTAAAACTATGCTTCTAAATATTTATATGTACAATATATGTGCATATGTATATATGTATACTTATGTTTTTATGTATTACAGATATATATAATAAATATGTAATGATTAATACAATAGGAATATATCTTTTGCCTTTTTCTATATTACCCTCATGAGAAGTAGGTTCAAGGAAATGGTAGAAATGATGATTCTTTGACTACTACATTCCTGGTGTAAACATATTCTTTATCTCTGAAACTGTAGTGTTGTTATTTTTTTGCCAGCATCTATGAAATGGTAGCTACTTTATTAATTATACATAGCATAACTTTTCATGACAAGAGCCATGTATTAGTCTCTACAAGAACATAATTGATAGAATGAATCTCTCTCTCTCTCTCTCTCTCTCTCTCTCTCTCTATATATATATATATATATATATGTATGTATGTATGTATACACACACACACACACACACACACACACACACATATATATATATATATATATATATATATATATATTAGTTTGGGTAACATATTGTGTAAGGTCATGACCATGCTTCATGTTAAAATTAATATTTTTCTACTGACTTTTTTACGAACATGAACACAGTATTTTAAAATGTTATTTTATTCAATATCTATAGTAAGTGGCTTTTAAAATTTCAGAATAAAAGCTTAAAGGATGAATAAATTATATATTACAACAAATCATCATCTACTATTCTATGTAGTTTTATTAATTAGGTCAAAAATTAGTTATAATAGTTTATTCCCTGTTTTGATTAAAGCACTCACAAAAAGCAACTTGGGGAGAAAAGTGTTTATTTGAAGTTCACTTTACTGTACACTGTGAAGAAAATCAAAACAGGTACTTAAGGCAGGAACTTGGACACAGGAACGTATACCGAGGTCATAGAAATGTTGCCTAGTGGCTTTCTTCCCATGGCTTTGCTCAGTCTGCTTTCTTTAAAGAATCTAGGACTACTTGCTATGGATGGTAATGACACAGTGGGCTGGGTTCTTCCACATCAATTGTTATTCAAGAAAATGCCCCCATAGACTTGCCCACAGGACAATCTGATCAAAGCCATTTCTCAACTGAGGTTTGCTTTTCCAAGGTGACTCTGCTCAAAATTGATAAAATAACGGGCCTGCGTGGCACTATTCTGGAATTAATATATTCCTTCACTTTTGTTGGGTTGCCATGGGTCTAACTGAATTTAGTCTTCAAAATTGTATTCCTTCCTTAGGAGTATTTAGCATTTTTTATTGTACTTGCCTATTTATTCTACTTATTTTCTTCCTGATCTCAAACTCATCAAGAGAAATGAATGTATTTCCATTGTTGCTGTACAATAGAACCTACACAAAGTGCTTGGGAAGAACTAGGTAGTCAGCACATGGTCAGAGATTTCTTTTATGGATGAGACCTTTACTTTAAAGGGTATGCTTGACTGTTTGTTTTGAGAAGTCTCACTGTAAAGAGCTGGCTGTCCTTGTTCTCACATATATCTGCCTGCCTCTGCCTTCTAAGTCCTGGGATTAAAGGCATATACCACCAGACCCAGCTGAATACGTACTATAAAATGGTAATTCACAAGCTGATTTTGCTTAGATCTAAATTTAAAATATATTATAGGAACATGGAAGTGGTCCAGGGGATAGCTGTGCAAGCTTGACTAACCAAGTTAATACTCAGAATCACAAAAATCCAGGTGCTGTTGTGTACATCTGTAAGCCTAACAATCCTAAGTTGAAATGAGTAAAGGGGGCAGGTAGATTGTTGTGAATTCTGGTGATGGCCAGCTGGCCCAAGTAAGAGAGACATAACCTTAAGAGGTAGACATTGACAACTGACTCAGAATATTGTTCTCTGACTTCTGCACGTGAACCATGGAATATGTACCCACAAAAACTAAGTTCATACTCAAATAGAAAAAGTGGAAAATTGCATCATTATATATATATATATATATATATATATATATATATATATTAGAGAGAGAGAATTTTTGTGTTAATGCACATGAAAATTCGAAGTAATAACTTTATATATTAATTAATTTCTGCCAAAATTCATGTTGAAGTCCTAAAGTTAGTATTTAAGAATATATCAATATTTAAAGATAGGCCTTTTAAAAGGTAATTAAATTAAAGTAAGGGGTTCAAATCCAATATCACCTGTGTTCTTATACAAAGAGAAAATTAAGATACACATACACACAAGACTCTGTGAAGATACAAGGAGAGACAAGTCATTTGGAAGTCAAGGACAGGTTTCAGAAGGAACCAATACTGCTAATATCTTGACCTTGGACTTTTACCCCTTAGAACTCTTAGAAAATAATTATTTGTTGTTCACCCTATGCCCTTCATAGAATGTTTTGTAGCAAATACAATAGCTACTAAACTAATAAAAAATCACTTCAAGGTTGTTTTGATAACGAGGAATTTTTAACAAAACATAAATCTTATGGTCTTATAGAAATATTAGTATATGTCCCAGAAAGTGTAACCCAGTGTTTCTTGTCTTTAGTGTTGTCTTTCCTTATAGAAATTTACCCATATTCTTAGAGTTCTTGGTCTCTGGTTTTCTTTTAAGTTTCATGACTTGTCCTTCCTTCCCTTTTCTCCTAATTTGCTTGTTTTACCTCTTTCATTTCCTTTCTCCTTCCCTCCTGCTCTTTCTCTTTTGTCATCTGTTTCTTCAAGTTTCTCAGCTCCTATATTACCAGTCAAAACAATTACAACTTGACAGCATACCTCCCGTTTATAACTCTTACATTTCCTAAAGAGCCTTCTAATTTCTATTAAATAGAGACCATACCATCTGCTTCTCATTCATTACTACCTTAATAGCACAATATATGGTTCAGAAATTTTATCTCAGAAAACAGTGAATAATAAACAGAATTAATATATCTGTGTAGAGAGGGCCTAGTTCTTCCCAAAATTTTATTATTCTTCATGATTCATTTTAAAGTAAGAATTAAATTAATTCTATCTCAGGAGAGGGCCTGCTATAATACTACTTTCAAAGAATACAATTGTTTTTATATCCCCTTTCCCCAGAGAAATTACAGGGATTAACTAAGAACATTCGCTTATTCTGAAATCAAAATGTAAGAAAGTTCAATAGCGTAATTCTAACATGATGTGCCCAACTTCAGAAGGTCATATAGATAGCTTCTTTGACACAATGGCAAAATACATTAGCCGATTTCTCAGAATTCTCACCCTAGTAGAGTATGTATATACATGCCATCAATTTAATGCGAGAGCAAAGCCCGGATTTCATAAAGACAGAAGATTAACTTACATAGTTCATGATGTACCTTCAAATAATGCATTTCTAAACTTATAGTTATGTACCCTTCTTTAAACATTTTTTCTTGCTTAACAATGGATTTCTTTTTTATTAATTTCCTCTTTTTAAAATAGAAAACAATGTTTTTCATAAAATATATCCTGATCATGGTTTCCCTCTCCTAGCTCCTCCCAGATTCTCTCCATCTCCACATTCATCCAACTTTATGCCATTTCTTTATCTTTATAAAACAAACAGGCATATTAAAATAAATTTTTATAAGATAAAAATTAAGTAAACATGGAAATTTTCATCTCTAGTATTATTAATGAAATGTAAAGCAAACACTTGGTAACTTTTGGTATGAGCCGTTCATTAGGAAAGGTGAGGAGTGTCAGATAACATGCTAAAAAATAAAAGTAAACTGCTGGGGGAATTCATGGCTGTGATTTTGTCATTACTGTTTTAATGACCACACCCAATCAACTAAATCAAGTGCTCATTTCTTTTTCATGGAGTTGGTCCTGTGTACTTTCTTTGTAACTTGGAACAACTTTAGAAGATAACTACTTCTTTTGGTCATATTTCAGTTTAAATGAAGCAAAACACATCATGTCAATCATATTCTTGCAAAACCTCCCTTCTTCCAAATCCTTGATTTTTCCTATTGTCTTCCTGCTAATTCTGGCAAGTTTAGGGTACTAATTATTTGACCCTATCAATTCCTAAGCCTGTAGGTCCATTTCACTCTATCCCAAGGTCACACATTGTACAACATTTCATACTTAGTATTCATTTTAATAAAAGCCCTATGTGATTCTCTTATGTCCAGGAACTGTTGGTGGAACACTGCTCTGAATTAGGATGTATAGCTGAAGGATGTTTGAGAATTCTCTCATGTGACATTCTCAGTCTTCCTTGTAAATATATGACTGTTTTCTTGCCCCAGTTTCATTCACATACTCATATACATCCTTCAATAACCCATATAAAGTAAGGCCCTTCATGTGATATCTTAGTACAAGTTAACAGACTGATCTCATTTTCAGTCAATGGGATATCTCATTTTTGCCTTTATGTGGTACTTAGCATATGCTGTAATGATGGACTACTTCTACCTCCTTAAAGTAGGAAGCTCCTTGAGGTTTTGCTTTTGTATTTTTCTGTATTTCTTGGACATTCATTGGGGAATATCACCCATACTCAGGATTTCGCCTTTTACCTGCATACTTGTCATCATCATATTTATAACATCCATATCTCTTCTGAACCTCAGATACATACTTCCATTTCTATTCTAAATACTTTCACCTGATTAATAAATATATCTCTTTTCTCAATGTTCAAAGCTAATATTAATATATAATAATAATTATATTAATTATATTAATTAATATAATTTGCTCTTGTATTCACAACCCCTATCCCAAGCCTCTTTTGTTTTAGAAAATGGCTCCTTTAGTCATTCAGTTGTTGAAATCATAGACAGAGCAGTCATTCTATATTTCTTTTATCTTTTTTCCATTATTCAAACCTGTCAGTTCTTCTGAGCTATATCCCAGATTTCTATTCTCTACCCTCTCCATAATATTATTTTATATGAAATCTAGTTTATTGAAAAGTATGGCAGTTCATGAAAGAACTAACATTAAATAAAGGCAAGAGGCAAATAATTACATGTATTGATTCTTCCAAAAATTACCCATGTTTGTTCCATTTTTCAAGATAATGATTATTGACATGGAAGTAGAGAGCAGTATTGCTAATTTATATCACAGTAAAGATATAATATGAAGAAAATTTAATAAATCAATAAATAAGTGTTACTAGAAACATGGGCAGAGAAACACATTTAAAACATCTTGAAGATACAAACAGATAAATTTAGAATCTAACAAGGGAAATAAGTTTAAGTGGACTATTCTAGATTATTAGAGATAAAAATACTACATGCTCATATTATTTGATCCTAATCAAATAAACAAGAATATTTTTAAGACACTTGAGCAATTTTATACACAGGATGGTTAGTGAGTATTAATTATTATGGTAAACGTATTTATTTAGTTGATTGGTTTTTTTTTTTGTTGTTGTTGTTTATTTTCTGAAACAAGGTCTAACGTAGTCCAATTGGCTGAAAATTCACTATGTAATTGAGGTTGGCTGGACTGGAACATCTGATTTTTTTTATATCCTGGATGCTAAGACTAGAATGGTTTTTAAAGGGATCATCTACTTGAGATTCTTATGGAAAGGAAAGTTTTGCCATAAAGAAAAACATCAACAAGTCAAACCTTATACAAATGAAATTCCTTCAAGTAGCAGGCCAGATTCTAGCCCCAGCAGGCAAGAGAATTTGTAGTTCTGAATTTATCAAGAAAGATACAGGAGTAAAGGCATTGTGTGGCAGGAGAGTCTGTGCATGGAGGGTGGCCTTGTTTTAAGAGTTGTGTCACTAAGGAGAGGCTTTGAGGTTTCAAAAATCTCACACCGGACCCAGACCTTGCTCTTTCTCTCTGTCTCTATCTTCAATGCCATGACTGCCTGTTTGCTGCTATGTTCCTTAAGGTGATAGTCATGGAATTACCCTCTGAAACTGTAAACTGGCTCCCAGTTAAATGCTTTCTTTTATGAATTACCCTGTTCATGGTATCTCTTCCCATCAATAAAACAGTGACTAAGATGGTGTACGGCAGGAGCTTTGGTCTGTATTACACTATGTTGTCCAGATTGCCTTCACGACATTAATATTAATGATAGCACCTAATGTCATTAATGGAGTCCTGTGCTTTGATTGATATGGCATAGTGTCCTCCCTATGAAACCACAGATTTGAAATGGGTTCTCTACACACACACACACACACACACACACACACACACACACACACACACACACACACCTTATATAATTATCCACACAGTTCAAACCAAAGGAAGGTATGTCTAGTATGATCCCATATTGGAAAAGGCTCCACAGCCTCTGCCTGAACTACTCTGTATTACATGCAACAGGCACTTGTTCCTTATTTTCCTTTGTACTGAATACTTGGAATGCCCCTAGCAATTGAGCAACTGATGGGGGGATGAAAAAACAGGAAAGGCCAGCTGTAGGGGACACATGTATAGAACAGGTGGGATCTGTTGGAGAAGCTACCACAACCTGGAAGCTCAGCATGTTTACTGTACTACATTCAGCTGAACAATAAATCAAGAGTATTACATAATAATAAAAGAAGGGAGGCAGAGTTGCTGAACAGGCTTAGCTAATTTTAGAGGAGCAGTCTCTGCAAGAGGAGTCTTCAGGTTGTAAAACATAATAGCAGAATGCTATGATATACATTTCTGCACACACACAAGTCAGATCACAGAAGGCTTTGCCATACCTTTTTTTAGCCACCCAGGGAAGGTTTTTCCTCCTCCCCATGGGCTGACATTGAGGTCCTTGACCTGCATGTCCATGTTAATAACATTTACTCAAGATTTTCTGTTCCCTATGTAGTATATTTTACCCTCCTGTGGCCAACGTTAGTCATGAGTAAAAACTATTTTTTGAAATTTTGATTTCTAGTGAAATGTTTGTGCTAAGTTCTGCAAGGTAAATAAGAAAGAAAAGAAGAAGATATTTTGACAAAAAGAATGACTAAATATATGAAAAATTGTTTAATAATACAAGTCAGTTAGAAAGTGCAGGATAAACCACAATGAGGCCTATGAGATTCTGAGTAACATAAAAAGGCTTGATTATAAGAAGTATGGAAAGAATGTAGGAGAATGGCTCCCAAACCCAGTGGGAGAGAGAGCTCATCACTCAGACTTGTGGGCAATTCTGAGACTGCAGGGCAGGAGAGACCTCCACTTCTGCCCACCTTTGCCCACGTCCATGGCCCAAGAGGAAACTGTATAGGGCCTCTGGGCACAGGAAGATAGGGGCATTCAAGCTGCAGGAGCCCTGTGGTCCAGACTGTGCCCAGATCTGAACGGACCCAGTCAAACAGCTCCCTGCACCCAAATCCCATGGGAGGGAGAGCTAGACCTTCAGAGGGGCAGACACGCCTGGGAAACCAGAGGGGACTACTCTCTGCCAACATTTCTGTTAAGGGTCACATTTCTGACTCTAGAGGAAAACACCTAACGCCATCTGGGAACCGAGTGCACTGGGGCCCCAGGAAAAGGCCGAGCAGGGTCTTCTGGTTGCTGCCCTCACTGAGAGCTGAAAAACAAAACAAAACAAAACAAAACAAAACAAAACACATCAACGTAATCTACTATGTAAAAACAAACCGAATAACAAAAAACCCAGGATAGCCAAAACTATCCTCAACAATAAAAGGACTTCAGGGGGAATCACTTGTCCCGAACTCAAGCAGTATTACAGAGCAATAGTGATAAAACTGCATGGTATTGGCAGGTAAGAGACAGACAGATAGACCAATGGAATAGAATTGAAGACCCAGAAATGAACCCACACACCTATGGTCACTTGATTTTTGACAAAGGAGCCAAAACCATCCAATGGAAAAAAGATAGCATTTTCAGCAAATGGTGCTGGTTCAACTGGAGGTCAGCATGTAGAAGAATGCAGATCAATCCATTCTTTTCATCCTGTACAAAGCTTAATTCCAAGTGGATCAATGACCTACACATCGAACCAGATACACTTAAACTAATAGAAGAAATAATAATAAAATAATAAAAGCAAAAGAATCTTGAACACATGGGCACTGGAGAAAATTTCCTGAACAAAACACCAATGGCTTATGCTCTAAGATCAAGAATCAACAAAGGGAATCTCATAAAACTATAAAGCTTCTGTAAGGCAAAGGACACTGATGTTAGGACAAAACGGCAACCAACAGATTGGGAAAAGATCTTTACCAATCCTACACCTGATGGAGGGTTTATATCTAACATATACAAAGAATTCATGAAGATAGATTGCAGGGAGACAAATAACCCTATTAAAAATGGGCTTCAGAGCTAAACAAAGAATTCAGAGATGAGGAACATCAAATGGCTGAGAAGCACCTAAAGAAATGTGCAACATCTTTAGTCATAAGGAAAATACAAATCAAAACAACCCTGAGATTTCACCTCACACCAGTGAGAATGACTAAGATCAAAAACTCAGGTGACAGCAAATGCTGGCGAGGATGTGGAGAAAGAGGAACACTCCTCCATTGTTGGTGGAATTGCAGACTGGTACAACCATTCTGGAAATCAGCCTGGAGGTTCCTCAGAAAACTGGACAGTGAACTACCTGAGGACCCAGCTATACCTCTCTTTGGGCATATACCCAAAAGATGCCCCAACATATAAAAAAGACACGTGCTCCACTCATGTTCATAGCAGCCTTATTTATAATAGCCAGAAGCTGGAAAGAACCCAGATGCCCTTCAACAGAGGAATGGATACAGAAAATGTGGTACATCTATACAATGGAATTCTACACTGCTATCAAAAACAATGACCTTATGAAATTCATAGGCAAATGGATGGAACTGGAAAATATCATCCTGAGTGAGGTAACCCAATCACAGAAAAACACACATGGTATGTTCTCATTGATAAGTGGATATTAGCCCAAATGTTCAAATTACCCTAAATGCAAAGAACACATGAAACTCAAGAAGGATGACCAAAATGTGAATGCTTCACTCCTTCTTTAAAAGGGGAACAAGAATACCCTTTGGGAGGGAATAGGAGGCAAAAGTTTAGAACAGAGGCAGAAGGAACACCCATTCAGAGCCTGCCCCACATGTGGCCCATACATATACAGCCACCAAACTAGATAAGATAGATGAAGCAAAGAAGTGCAGGCTGACAGGAACCAGATGTAGATCTCTCCTGAGAGACACAGCCAGAATAAGGCAAATACTTAGGTGAATGCCAGCAGCAAACCACTGAACTGAGAATAGGACCTCCGTTGAAGGAATCAGAGAAAGGATTGAAAGAGCTGAAAGGGCTTGAGACCCCATATGAACAACAATGCCAACCAACCAGAGCTTCCAGGGGCTGAGCCACTACCCAAAGACTATACATGGACTGACCCTGGACTCTGACCTCATAGGTAGCAATGAATAGCCTAGTAAGGGCACCAGTGGAAGGGGTAGCCCTTGGTCCTGCCAAGGCTGGACTCCTATTGAATGGGATTCTTGGTGGGGGAGGGCGGTAATGGGGGAAGAATGGGGAGAGGAATACCCATGCAGAAGTGGAGGGGGAGAGGGTAGGGGGATGTTGGCCCGGAAACGGGGAAAGGGAATAACATTTGAAATGTAAATAAGAAATACCCAATTTGATTGCAGACTGGTACAACCATTCTGGAAATCAGTCTGGAGGTTCCTCAGAAAATTGGACATTGAACTATCTGAGGACCCAGCTATACCTCTCTTAGGCATATACCCAAAAGATGCCCCAACATATAAAAAAGACACGTGCTCCACTATGTTCATAGCAGCCTTATTTATAATAGCCAGAAGCTGGAAAGAACCCAGATGTCCTTCAACAGAGGAATGGATTACAGAAAATGTGGTACATCTACACAATGGAATATTACTCAGCTATCAAAAAAAAACAATGACTTTAAGGAAATTATAGGCAAATGGATGGATCTGAAAATATCATCCTGAGTGAGGTAACCTAATCACAGAAGAACACACATGGTATGCACTCATTGATAAGTGGCTATTAGCCCTAATGCTTGAATTGCCCTAGATGCACAGAACACATGAAACTCAAGAGATGATCAAAATGCGAATGCTTTACTCCCTTTTTAGAAGGGGGGAAGAATACCCCTTGGCAGGGATAGGGAGGCAAAGATTAAAACAGAGGCAGAAGGAACACCCATTCCGAGCCTGCTCCACATGTGACTGATACATATACCGCCACCTAATTAGACAAGATGATGAAGCAAAGAAGTGCAGGCCAACAGCATCCGGATGTAGATCTCTCCTGAGAGACAGAGCAAGAATACAGCAAATACATAGGCAAATGCCAGCAGCAAACCACTGAACTGAGAACGGGACCCCCGTTGAAGGAATCAGAGAAAGGACTGAAAGGGCTTGAAGGGGTTTGAGATCCCATATGAAGAACAATGCCAACCAACCTGAACTTCCAGGGACTAAGCCACTACCCAAAGACTATACATGGACTGACCCTGGGCTTCAACCTCATAGGTAGCAAATGAATAGCCTAGTAAGAGCACCAGTGGAAGGGGGAAGCCCTTGTCCCAAAAGACTGAACCCTGAGTGAACGTAATTGTTGGGGGGAGGGGCGGTAATGGGGAGGATGGGGGAACACCCATAGAAGGGGAGGAGGGGTTAGGGGGATGTTGGCCTGGAACCGGGAAAGGAATAACATTCAAATGTAAACAAGAAATACTCAAGTTAATTAAAGAAAAAAAAAAAAAGAATACACATGGACAGACCCATGGCTCCAGCTGCATATGTAGAAAAGGATGGCCTTATTAGGCACCAATAGGAGGAAAAGTCCTTTTTCCTGTGAAGGCTCATTTACCTTGGTTGGGAAATGCCAGGATGTTAAGGTGGGAGTGGGTGGTTGGGGGGGGACACCCTTATAGAAGCAGGGGGAGGGGAGGATGAGATAGGAGGATTCTGGAGAGGAAATCTGGAAAGGGGATAACATTTGAAATTTAAATAAAAATATCCAATAAAAAAAAAACAACAACAACAAAAAGAAATACCCAATTTAATAAAGATTGGGGAAAAAGGAACATAAAAAAGAATGTAGGAGAATGAAGCTTTTACATAGTATTTATATTAAAATAGTTTGTCAAGTTTCTTAACAAGTTAGAAATATGATCAGCATACAATCAAATTATTATTCCTGTATGGACTTACCAATGAGAAATAAAGTTCGTGATAATACAAAAACTTTTCCAAAAATATCTTTAGTCCTTCAATGTACAATGATGTAGCACCCCAACTGAAAGAACTGTGGATCTACAGGATAATATGAATGAATCTCAAAACAAATATGTCAAGGGAAAGAAGTGAGATCAAAATCCAATTGTATGTAAGTTTACATCAATTTAAAACTATAGGAATGCAAGTGAATCTGAAAGAAACAGTAAATTCAATGGTTCAGAGTAAGATAGGATGGCCAACGAAAGTAGTTTTCTAGGATCTGGAGATAAAACTCTGGTAGAATGTGTGCCTTGGACATGTAAGGCCCACAGTTCAATCTAAGCACCTAAGAAAAAAGAGCAAAAGCAGAAAAAATAAAACAAAATAACAACAGCAATGAAAACACGTGGCGATGGATTTTCTTCATTACTTGGATCTTAGTGGTCATTTCAGGGGTGTATACATACTTTAAGACATCATATTTTAAAGTACATGCAATTTGCTATATTTTCAATTATGTCAAATGTAAAATAGTAAACACTACATATATACATATGACTCAATTCCATGTTCTCAGTGGTGTTCCTAACAATAAAAAAAAAAAAACCTGTCTTTTTCAAGCAACAGAACAAATATAGAGTTCCCAGGAAGTGAACACAGTACAGAATCGCTGGACATCAGAATCTAACTTCTAGTTCTGAAGCACTCTTGACAAGACACTCACTATTTTTGTTGCTGGATGATAGGTACATAAAATTTTTTTATTACAAAAAGTCTTATTAACATTTGAGTCATTAGCTTATATGAACTAAAACTAAAATTATTTAAAAGTGTTTGTGTACTGTGAGTGAAAATAAAGGAAATGGAAGTAAGAGGAACAGCTATTATTTGCTCCTTAAATTTGTACCTTGTTTGTGTTATTGCTTAACTAAAAATACAAAAGAAGTGTTCATAAGCAAACATCAGACACATAATTATGCTCTTAGGTTTTATAATTCAGTTAATGATTAATGCAGTACATTTAGCCATTTTCATAATTGTTCACTTTTAAAAACCTGAAGTATGAAAGTGTTTAGACTTATTATAACTTTTTCAGTTTGTGTTAAATAAAGGATTTCTAAATTTGGAAATTATAAGCACTCAGATATTTGAAAGCTATTAAATTTTTATTTCAGAATATATAATTTAGATACAGCTTGATGAGTTCAAAAGCCTTGTTGACAAGCTACTTGTACATATTATGCATCAAATATCTTGTTCTTCTATTTCAGAGATATTTTATTATATGCTATGTAGCTATTATCCCCATTTGCATAATTAAAAGAAAAATATCTAGAATAGGAGAGAATCAAGGACAAGAAAAATAATGTCTTTCTTTTTCTTCCCCTCATCGTTTTATTTTTGAGGAATCCTTTTCATCAACATGAGAGTTTATTTTCCTATATCTTAACATTTATAAATTGGAGAAGATTCAGTTGATGAAAATGGTACCCTACTCTAACCAAGTAAAAAATTAGTTACTAATACCCAAAGAACAAAGAACATAGGGATTCCTGTAGTAGATCAAATCAATGTATCTTCTATGGGATAGATTCGTGGAAGAATCCTGTGCTTTATCTTCAATGAAACAACCTCAAAATAGTATTAAAAAGAACAGCTTCACTATCCTAAAACATTCTTAATATATATCGTCAGGAATCTTTTGTCACTGAATTTACCTAACACTTTCTTTGATGCAGTATAGTAGGAGCTATGCACCAGAATACTCAGGGCACACACTACAAAAAAATAAAGAGTTTATTTTGAAGAACTAATATTTTGGGGTGTTTGTCTCATGGACTATAAAATGTAGAAAATAAAAATAGCTCCTTCACAAGTTCACTGTGCATATTCAATGAGAAATTTTAAGTAAATCACTTAGCATAGAGCCTGTCATTCAATTTACAACATGTATGTTATGGTTTGTATATTGTTGGCCCAAGGAGTGGCCTTATTAGAAGGTGTGGCCCTGCTGGAGTATGTGTGCCCTTGTTGGAACAGCTGTGTCACTGTGGGTGTGGGCTATAAAACCCTTATCCTAGCTGCCTGGAAGTCAATCTTCCACTAGCAGCCTTCAGATGAAGATGTAGAACTCTCAGTTCTACCTACACCATGCCTTCCTGGATGTTGCCATGTTCCTGCCTTGATGATAATGGACTGAACCTCTGAACCTGTAAGCCATCCTAAATTAAATGCTATCCTTATAAGAGTTGCCTTGGTTGTGATGTCTGTTCACAGCAGTAACACCCTAACTAAGACAATGTATATGTTTGAATTTTGTGTTTTCAACCTACATATTTTCTAGGTGTTTATAATTTATAATGTCAGCCCAATTCCACTAATTAGAGCAGCAATGAATCTAAAAGGGTAATATAGTCATGAAATACATGGTATGTCTTTATTCAAAAGGTTGTTAGCCTCTGTTAGGATTTGGAATTATTTTGTCCTCCATAGGCTCATGTGTTTGAACAGAGAGTCCCAATCTGGTAGTTGTGATTTGAGAGGTTATAGAACCTTTTGGAAGTGAGGCCCAGTTGGAAAAATTGGGTTACTAGGGAGTAAGCCTTGAGAGTTATAATCCACTCCCTTAGCCTCACTCTCCCTGACACAGGCAAGAGCTTCTCCCTGCACCATTCTGTCCTCCATATGACAGATTATACCTTATCCAACAATGAGTCCAAATCAATCCTTCCTCTTTAAGTTGCTTTCTCTTCTCTCATAAAGATGAGAAAAGTAATCAGTATAGTCTACTTACTTCTTCCTATGTAAAGCATATGTAAGTATAGCTTTATAGAAGGAGAGAGCCTTCTGCTGACTTTCAGTCCTCTGTTACCAGATATTTGGCAGTCACATCTAGATTCCTAGATGATACTGAAGAAACTGGAGCCCCTCAGGTTTCTTAGCCTCACTAATGAAATAATTTAACACACTGAGAAGCTGGAGAATTATTTTATGGGAGTTAAAAAGGCAGACACCCAGAGTGGGTAAGGTGTAACTCTGGTAGCTTCCTGGAGAAGGAGAATGGAGAAAAAGGAGGTGACACATTGCTTTAGACAATGAGGAAGAAGGGCCAAGAGAGGAAGGGGAGAGGTTAGGAGGAAGAGATAGGGAGGAGAGAGGAAAGAGTGTGTGTTTGTGTGTGTGTGTGTGTGTGTGTGTGTGTGTGTGTGTGTGTGTGAGAGAGAGAGAGAGAGAGAGAGAGAGAGAGAGAGAGAGAGAGAGAGAGAGTACTTTCGGGTCTGAAATCAGAATAAAGGATAAAAGGAACTCGGTGGTTGTCAGGAATGTGCTAGAAGTAGGGAAAGGGTTGGAGGCCGAGAGAAACCTGAGTAGGCAGGAATCATGAGAAGTAAAAGTATAGTATTCATTAAAGGAATAATTATTCCACTTTCGCTTGGTTGAAATTCTGCTTTCTTTCCTGGGGTGGCCCCACCTACCATCCTGAGGGGTGGTTTCTTGGCCAGGACCTTGGCACCCCTAATTAACTCTTAAGGAAGGAAACGAATCTATTCTCCACCTAGAAGTAGTCTATTATTTTGTTTTAAGATTTCTTTTTATTATTTTTAATTATGTGTACACGTGTGCATCTGCATGTGATGTACACGTGAATGCAGGTGGCTGAGTATGTCAGATCCCCAAGACTGGAGCTGAAACTAGAGATGTTTCTGATCTGCTGTGTATGCATGTTGGGAAACGAACTCAGGTCCTTTGAAGAGCACCAAGTGTTTTTAGGCACAGACCACAGAGCCAGCCCTCCAGCCCTCCAGCTTCCAAGGTTCCATTCTCTACAATAATACAACCATTAAAACCCCACCTCTTCACTGACTTTGGGTAAAAGTCTGATTTCAGGCTGGGTGCTTTTGTTCACTTGTGGAATACATTTAGTGAAGACTCTAAAGCTAATTTGGATTCTTAGTATAGCAAAGCCATTGAACGGAAGGAGCATAACTCCCTCAAGCTTTATACTATGGTTAGAGAAGCTGTTTAGAGCAGTTTCTCAAACAGGTCTAACAGTCAAAAAAATCACCTGCATCGTTTGTCAAACAAGTGGACTCTGAAACTTGGTACATTTCGAATGAGGTTCAGGAATGTGAAGGTTTAATGAGCACCCAAGGGATTCCTAAGTGCTCACAAGTTTGGAAACTACTGGTGAGGTTAGGAGCCCAGACTTTGGAATGATACTGTGTATCAGTTCAGATTCAAGCTTCACCCCTTAGGGATAGGTGATCACAGAGTTAATTAATCACCTTCAACCTCTGTGTCCATCTCCATAAAATGCCCAATGATTAAATTAATCAAGGTATTAAAGACGTGTCTCACAATGAACACTGTGTGTGTGTAATATATATTTATAATATACACATATTATATATGTAGATATTATGTAATATATATGCACATATTTTATACACACACACACACACACACACACAGAGTAAATCTTTAAAAAAATAAGACAAAAAGGTGTACAGCACCATGCCAGGCTAACATTCTAGAACTTTTTGCTTGTTCTCTGACATGAATGAAGTTAGCTGTTGTGGGTCACATATTTTTGTAATTATGCCTTATGTCTTAGTCAGGGGATTCCTACCCAAAGCATCATGACCAAGAAGCAAGTTGGGGAGGAAAGGGTTGTTTCAGCATTTACTTCCACGTTGCTGTTCATCACCAAAGAAAGTCAGGAGTGGAACCCAGCAGGTCAGAAAGCAGGAGCTGATGTAGAGGCCATGGAGGATGTTACTTACTAGCTTGCCTCCCTTGGCTTCCCCAGCTTCTCTCTTATAGAACCCAAAGCTACCAGCCCAGGGATGGCACCACCCCCATTGGGCCCTCCCACGCTTGATTGCTAACTGAAAATATGCCTTACAGCTGGATCTCAGGAAGGCGTTTATTTCCTCAAGGGAGGCTTCTTTCTCTGTGATAACTCCAGTGTGTGTCAGGTTGACACACAAAACCAGCCAGTACACCTCATTATGCAAATTTGGCAACCAAAGTGTCTAAGGATCCCAATTCCGTCTCCTCTGTAGATGCTGGATATAACTTTTGCCTAGTAAGAGGATTTTTCTCACAGTGCAAAATCTTCAGATATTAGCTTCTGAGTTCTATCTTGAAAAGGCCCAGTAGCACTGCACTTTGAATTACAGTTTATGAAAATCTTCAGAAGATCTTTAGTGATTTATCTGCTGGCTGAAAGGGGATACAGAAATGGACAGACAGAGGAAGACAAAATAAAGAAAAAGCCAAAGCCATATACTGACAATACAAAGGAAACAGCCATTAGAAATATGAGACAGATGGACAGTAGTGCCACGTAGAGTTAGGAAGGAGTTGTGTTGTTGCAGAGAGAAAAACAAAGATGGGAAGAACAGACAAAAACCCAGGGAGAGCTCAACGGGGAATGTACACAGTACAGTCAGACAGAGAAAGAAACAGACATGTATTCGGATGAAAGCTTCCCGTGTTATGTAGACAAACAGGTTTTGTGCAGGGAATTTCCCAAGTAGTTGACGGAAGAGAAATCAATTGATTTCAAACAATTTTAAAGTAATTGCTATGGAAAAGACATTGGGAAATAGTTGGGGACTAAGAAGGTGATAAGGCAGAGTGTGATAAGCACCATTAAAAGTCAAAGTGCTTTTTAGTCCCTTGAAGAAAAAAAAAAATTCAGATGCAGGATGATGTTAGAATCTGAAGGATAAGTAAAGATTTACAATTGGAAAAGGAGGGCATTTTCCAATTATGGGAATGCCTAGTAAGGACTTGGAACAAGGAAAGGAAGGAAGCCGTAGCTTCAGGCTAAAGTGTAGGCTAGTGAGCATGAGCATTGCAAGCATTTGTGAACACATACACTCATGGCCTTGATCCCATGTGCATGGTATCAGAGGGTCTGAGATCACTTCCTTAGAACCTATTTTCCCCAAACATCACGGTTGTATATAGTGCCGGAATTCAAATGCAGCCTTTGTTGTCACAACTGAAGAAGTTTGGAGCACTGTGGACTAAGGACGAGATCTGATTAACTGTTGAATCACTTTGGCTCATGCTCAGTGGACCAAAAAGGTCATGGTTTGAGTCTCAGCTGCTGAACTGTACTGACCTATTCTTACAGACTATGCAAATAAGTCCAGATGACAGCCAGAGATGACTACTAATTAATTAAATCTGGTTTTAGGTCATGTCACCAACAGGCAGATATACATTCTTTTTATTCGGCAAATATGGTCGAAAATGCATTCTTTCTTTTTTTAGTTAAATGGAGGGGAAAGGAATAGGAAAGGCCTGCCTTATGAGGATGTCTTTTGATTTCTCAAACTCTTTTTGTTGATTTCCTGTCAAGCTTTAAGTAGATTCCTCTACAACAGTATCAGGACTCTTGAATTATTATTCATTGGTGAATTATGTTAGGAATGTCTTTTAAAGTCAAAAACAAGGTGTAAAATGCAGGCACTATTTGAAAAGGCATTTAGATATTTTTAAAGTGAGGCAGAAATGTTTTTTCAGTGTTATTTGAAAAATGAGGGATTTGTTTGTATTGTCATGGTATGTAGTTTGTGAAACCATTTCACAATTTTATGGTTAAGTGTTCTTCAGCTGCTCAAGGGAGGGCTGGTTTGCTTTTTCATTAACCGAAGAACTAGAGGTCACAGCTCCTGCTGGTGGTAAAACAGAGTTTGAGATTTCATATGAGCAGTGCTTTTCTGTTGCTATTTAAGCCTTTGGCTGTTAATTATTACTAAAAGTATAGTCTCTTTTTTCCAATTAACCAGATGGTAAATGTGTTAGTCTGCTTTCTGTCACTGTGGCAACATAGTTCCTATAGAAGTAAACAACTTAAAAGGGAAAAAAAATGTTAACTTTGGCTCACAGGTTCCAGAGTTTCTGTACATGGTCTCCTGGCCCTGTTGCTTTGGGACTGTGAAAAGCAGAACATCCTGGCAGGAAGCATGCGATGGAACAAAAACTATTTACATCAAGGTGGCCAGGAAGGCAGAGAAAGAGCCAGACCAGGATTCCAATATACTATTCAAAGCTCTACCCCAAATGCCCTTTTCGTTCAACTAGACCCAACCTGCCGAAGTTTCCAACTCTTTGCAACAGTATCATCATCTGGGTCTAAGGTTTTTAACACAGGAGCCCATAGAAGATATTGAAGATCCAAATCAGCTTCATGAGGATATTCCCCTATCTGGTACACAATTGCATGTGTAGCAGGTTCTCTAAAAGATTTAATGTAAATGTCAGTAGGAGAGAAATGAAATAATTGCAACACATCCATCCCAGTAATGCATTATGGCAGACAAAAGAACAGTATGGGAGGGAGATAATGAAATGTGGCTCATCTATTCCAGTCCTTCCAATTTATATTATACACCCGTAAGGCTGCTTTATTTAGAGTTGGTTATAATTTAGTTGCTATTAGCAAAATGTATAGAAAACTAAGAAAATTGGTATAACCCATTTAAGAGCTGAGGGAAAGAACTCATCCCTTCCCTTAGTGTGTATAGGCCCCAATGCATAAATAATAAACATTTAAATGAATCTCCTTACTTTCACATTTGCACGAAAATGAATGAATGGACATCTAGTTTCATGGGAAATTCACTGCAAGTGAATTGTGTAGAAACATTAAGAACGAAGAGAAGCTATCCTTTCTGTAGACCACTAGGTTTAGAGCTGAAGTTGTCATATGTGAAGAGGATTTGATATAAACAGTAACATTATGTAAAAAGTAGACAGTTCAGATTTTTGTCTTTTTATCAATACGTCCACCTTACTAACAGGGTCACTAGTGAAAAAAACAAGGTAGTTCTGACAATTCTAAAAAAAAAAAAACATGAAACATTATTTTCTTATCCCTACAATTATAAACCAGAAATTAAAAAGCTGATGGGAGCCAGTATTTGGATGAGAGAGAAAAATATACTTACTAGCTTCCTAAGGTCATTAAGAATCAGGAAGCACTGGGGAGATTGGGTGAAGTGTTTGCTTATGTGCACATTACCTGATCCCAGGCACCCATGTTAAAATATTAGGCATGGTGATATGTGCCTGGAATCCTGGTCCTGGGAGGCAGAGAAAGGAGGATTCTAATGACTTGATGACAATCTTGTCTAACCAATCAAGGAATTCTAGGTTCATTGAGAAACCTGGTCTCAAAAATAAACTATAGAATGATAAGAGAACATATCTGATGCTGACCTCTGGCCTTACACATGCACACACATGAGTGGCATGAGCATTTTTGCACACACAGACATGCATATAAATTTTAAAAAGCATTATACAAATTAGTCCAGGTACCTAATTATGTATTTTCATAATTTTGAAAATTTCATTAATTGGAATATTTCTCAGAATTATTGCCAAAAGTCTATTTCCATCTTAGACTCCAATTAGTAGCTGACAAAATGCTCAACTCAACCTCACCTATACATGTCAAAACCAGGCTTTCGTCTCACTGACAGAAGTGACAAGTGAAAAAAGCATGGGGTGTGTATCCTAATGAGGTTTACAGGTTGTAGGCAGGCAAGGGAGGCTGAAGTTTGTGATAATTCCAACAACAGGAAATTCAATTGATGGTAGTTACCTCATCAAGTAAAGTCAAACCAATGATTAGTATAAAGAGGGGATAGGAAGAGGTGGCAAGGAATATGGCATGAAGATATCTTAAAGCAGTCCTATCCTAGTTATGGATAAAGAAAAATCCTATACATAGATTCCAGGTAAGGTCTGATGTTAAAGTTGATTACAATAAAGTACAAGGTCAGAATGATATTTAAAATAGAGATATAAGCACTAATATTTGAGATGATGGCTCCATAACTGAGGATGGAATTGGACCTATAGGTCCTTCAATGGCACTAGTTTTGGGGATTTAACTGTTGGGGGTTCTAAAATAAATATTAAGATTAATATACTCTCATGCTATTTCTCTTTAACCAGGTACTTCTACCATTCCCAAACATAAGAAGATTAATTTTTTTCAGTCATTATTTCCATTTACCGATAACTTCTCATGTGAAAATGTGCTCTGTCATATACTCTTTCAACAAATATTGATCGTTATTTTTAAGATATTATGAAATACCAAGAGAAACACAAACTTTGTCCAGCCTTAGAAAGCTTATAGGTTTATGACTATGGTAAGCAACTCAATTGATAAATTATGGTACAGTGTATAAAAAGCTTACAGTAACCAAGGGACATTCATTCCTTCTGTTAATCAAATTTTCAAGAAGTCTGGATAGCAGATGATGATTTTAAACCTAAACTGTGGTACATAAAAAAAATATTTCCAAGAAAGTAAGCATGGTGGTTAACTACCCAACAATATACTGTTTCAACAGATTTTTTGAAACTGAATAGATGTTAGCCTGACAAATTTATTGCTTCTACTACATCTGTAGGCATGTCTTTAGTCATGATTTGGGCTTTTCCTCTAGTTCCCAATCTAATTCAGAATTTCAGATGTTCTTATGGAATGTAAGTTGCACCTTCTCTAACTCAGAATCTCTATTTCCTCTCTGTCCTGCTGCTACCCGTATGATTAGTCTTGCCTGGATGCCCCAGCCTCCATCATATCTTCAACCAGGCAGCAATTTCCATGGTTTAAGTGTACTGTCTGTCCCCTGGGAAGAACTATACTGGAAGTAAGTGGATTTCTGAATCTTAGAACAACCCAGGACCACTAGGGTGGGGGCATAGTTCGTGGACAAAGGAATTGAAATTTGAACTTTGCTACTGAGACAGTAGCTGTCACAGTGGGCCATCACAGATAGGAACTTTGGTAGTAATCAGCTAAGGTGCTGATAGTTAGGAATGAGCAAAGCAAAGGACTTGGAATATATTGGTGAGGTTTGTCTTCTATCTGACCCTCTTATGTGACCTGTCTCAGCCAGATGAAGAGATTTTCTCTATTCCTGCACATACAAACCCCTGTCCCTAACTTAATTTTATTTAAATTTTGTTGCTTATTTTTCATGTCTGCATACTCTGACCTCATTAACTTCTTTCCTTATTGACTAATTCATGTGGTCTTCCCCTTCCCTCCTCTTCTGGGTGTAGCATTTTAAAAATATTTGCAGATCAAGTGGTCTGATGAAACAGTGTATTCAGGGCTAGAGAGTTGGCTCAAACCCTGGGACCTACAAGATGAAAGGAGAGGACAACTCCCCCAGCAAGCTGTCCTCTGACCTCAGTGTATATATGTGTGCACAAAATTAAAATATAATTAAGGAAATTTTACTTATCTTCTTGTTGGTTATGGTAGGGAATGTGTTTAATTCCGGAATAGGGACACAGATCTTTATGAGTTTAAGGTCAGCCAGGGCTACATAGTAAGACCCTGTCGCAAAAACATCAACAACCAAAACAAAGACAAAACAGATAAAATGGCCATTCTTGTTGTCAACTTGACCTCATCTAGAATTAAGTTAAATGCAATAGCTGGGCATATCAAATGTCAAATCATTTGAAGTAGGAAGACCCACCAACCATTATTCTGCATCTTTTGAGACAGGAAGCTATCTTTCAATCCAGATCTTTTGAGATAGGAAGATCTGCTTGTTCTCACTTTTTATGGAAAGCCCATTCTTTCACTGGCATTAGAGCTTATTTGTTTGGGATTCCCGTGTATACTGAAGAGCAACAGAGACCTCCAGCCTTGTGTAGTGATCAACTACTGTATTCTTGGATCTTCTTCTGGAAGACGGCCATCATTGGACTAGCTGGACTACAGCTTATAATCATGTATAAATAAATCTCAATATATATGTAGATATGTATATATACTGATATATATATTATCATATATGCAGATATACAGATATATAGATATTATAAAGATCATTACACATAATGATGAACAATAACTTGAATATTGGAATTTGGTAATGAAGAGTTCAGGACATACATCCCAACTGTGGAAACAGTAGCAAATGCAAACTCAAGACATTTTAAATAGACCAAACTAGATAGGAACATGAAGAAATTAGGGAAAGATGAACTTGGAGGGGTAGGTTTCTTTTAGCCAAAGCTAAGGGCAGTAGGCTTTACATTATGAATCTTTCAAAATAGTCTGATATTCTCTTCTTAGAAAGAATATTTCATAAAAATATTTTGGATGGATTGGAAGGGAATATGTTGGCTATAGGCAGATTACATAGGATACCTAGAGTAGTCTGGGTCATTAAGATGAAATCAAGAGATAACTCCTGACTGGTACCAAAGGGAAGACACCCAGAGGCCCCAGGTACCACTAAGATGAGCAAGTGAGTAGTGGCATGAGCATGGGAAAGCAGATGGACAGATGAGTTCAGCTACTACTCAGGCCCAGATTTAGGGCTTTAAATTGACCCATCCCAACATCTACGCCATTTATGAACTGCTGGAGCATGTGAAGGAACTGGTACTCTAGAACCAAAGCTGCATGATCTCTATGACACAAGGGAACAGAGGAGTTCCTGTGAGGATCCAGCATTGATTGTGTAGCAGAAGTCAAACCAATGACTCACTGCAACAAACATTTGTAAGAAAAGCTATTTGGGCAAGGGTATACTGTACGACACATTGCAGCTTCCAAAATGAGATTTTTGTTTGTGTGTTTGTTTTCTTGCTTGCTTGCTTTATTTCGGGGGTAGGTTGCAAGGTGGATGGCAGATATAGAGGATTGGGTAGATGAGTGAGATTGGAGTGAATGAGGTAAAATTCACAAAGAATCAATAAAAGGATTTTTAAAAGATCAAATGAAGTAGAAATTGAAATTGAGAGAAAAGAAATAGTTATTAATTATAGGTCTCTAGAAGAGAAGCAAGCAAACCTACTGAGGTAGAGTCAACACTGATTAGGTGCTGCAGTTTAGAAGACAGATGTCTCAAGAAAAACACAGATTTTTGTCTTGGGTGACCATATGATTCATTGAGTTAGATACACCATTTTCTTTTGGGTAGCTATGATCAAAATACCAAGGAGAACTTCTGGGAGAAATGGTATATTTTTGTTGACAGTTTCAGATAATTCTGTCTGTGATTACTCGTCCTCCTGACCTTAAGAAATACACTGTGTTGGCAGCTGAAGAGGCTGTTCACATCATGGCAGACAATAGAGAACAAAGAATGGACTGGGGATGAGATTTAACATTTACAGATTGTGCATATTTTCTAACAGTCCCAGTATATTAGTTTTTATAGATGACATCATATATATAGACCATCTAGGGCTCTTCACACAGTAAACAAGCAAAATAACATCTGTGCTGGTTTGGATGGAAATTGTCCTATAGGCTCAGATATTGGAATACTTGGTCCCAAGTTGGCGGTACTATTTGAGAGGTAATGGAATCCTTAAGGGGGTAGAATCTTACTTGTGGTTATTGTGAAGAGAAGTTTCTCTAATTTCTTTCTCAGCCTGTTTATCATTTGTATAAAAGAAGGCTACTTACCCTAAAGACTATACATGGACTGACCCTGGACTCTGACCTCATAGGGTAGCATTGAATATCCTAAAGTAAGATCCTACCAGTGTAAGGGAAGCCTGGGTCCTACTAAGACTGAACCCCAGTGAACGTATTGTTGTTGGGGGGAGGGGCGGCAATGGGGGAAGGATGGGGAGGAACACCATAAAAAGAAGGGGAGGAAGGGTTGGGGGATGTTGGCCCAGAAACCAGGAAAGGGAATAACACTCGAAATGTAAATAAGAAATACTCAAGTTAATAATAATAAAAAAAAAAAGAAGGCTACTCATTTACTTGAGTTAATTTTTATTCAGCCACTTTGCTGAAGTTGTTTATCAGCTGGAGAAGTTCTCTGGTACAATGTTTGGTATAACTTATATATACTATCATATCATCTGCAAGTAGTGATACCTTTATTTCTTCTTTGCCAATTTGTATCCCCTTGATATGTTTTTGTTGTCTTATTGTTCTAGCTAGCACTTTGAGTACTATATTGAATAGATATGGGGAGAGTGGCATCCTTGTTCTGATTTTAGTGGGATTGTTTCAAGTACCACTCTATTTAATTTGATATTGACTGTTGTTTTGTTGTAAATTGCTTTTATTATGTTTAAGTGTGGGCCTTGGATTCCTGATCTCTCCAATACTTTTAACATGAAGGGGTATTATATTTTTGTCAAATGCTTTTTCTGCATCTAAGGAGATGATCATGTGATTTTTTTTCTTTGAATTTGTTTTATATAGTGGATTAAGTTAATGGATTTTCTTTTTTTTTTTTTTTTTTTTTTTTTGGTTCTTTTTTTTCGGAGCTGGGGACGAACCCAGGGCCTTGCTACGCTTCCTAGGCAAGCGCTCTACCACTGAAACTAAATCCCCAACCCGTTAATGGATTTTCATATATTGAACCAACCCTGCATCCCTGGGATGAAGCCTACTTGATTATGGTGAATAATGGTTTTGATGTGTTCCTGGATTTGTTTTGTGAGAATTTTATGTTATTATTTTTGCATCAATATTCCTAAGTGAAATTGGTCTGAAGTTCTATTTTTATTGTTGGATCCTTGTGTGGTTTAGGTATCAGAATAATTGTTGCTTCATAGAATGAATTAGGTAGTCTTCCTTCTGTTTCTATTTTACAGAATAGTTTGAGGAATATTGGTATCAGGTCTTCTTCGAAGGTCTAGTAGAATTCTGCATTAAATCCATCTGGCCCTGGGCTTTTTTTGGTTTGGAGGTTTTTAATGACTTCTTCTATTTCCTTATGAGATATGGGTCTGTTTATATATTTTAGGTGCTCTTGATTTAACTTTGGTATGTGTTATCTGTCTAGAAAATCATCTATTTCATCTAGATGTTCCAGTTTTGTTGAGCATAGGCTTTTGTAGTATGATCTGATGATTTTTGAATTTCCTCCATTTCTGTTGTTATGTCTCCCTTTTCATTTCTGATATTGTTAATTTGAATACTGCCTCTGGATACTTTAGTTAGTTTGACTAGGGGTTTATTTATCTTGTTGGTTCCCTCAAAGGACCAGCTTTTGGCTTTGTTGATTGTTTGTATTGCTCTCTTTATTTCTATTTCGTTGAGTTTGGCCAGCAGGAAGAATGGAAACAGGCAACCTCGGGATGAAGGAGGTTGGGAGGACCCTCGAGAATGTACCAAAGACCTGGGAAGTGAGAGACTCTCAGGTCTCAAAGCAGGTGGAAATCCCTAGATAAAATGTCCTACAGTGGGGAGAGGGTATTTGTTGAACCCACCTCCAGCAGAAAGACAGGGCATCATATGAGGAATGGGGTTGCTATCCCATGGTCAAAACTCTGACCCATAATTCTTCCTGGTGAAATGAAATTCAGGGATGGAAATGGAGAAAAGCCTGAGTAAAAGAAGGTCCAGTGACAGGCCCAAAGTGAGAGGCTCAAGGAGAGGACCCTAGACCTAACACCATTACTGAGGCTATGGGGCACTCACAAAATGGGATCTATCACAACTGCCCTCTGAAAGACCCAATAAGAAGCTGAAAAGAGTCAGATGCAGATATTTACACCCAACCACTGAATAGAAGCTGCTGACCCCTGTGGTTGAATCAGAGAAAATCTGGAAGAAGCTGAGTAGGAGGGAAACCCTGTAGGAGGACCAGTAGTCTCAAGATAACCTGGACCCCTGTGATTTCTCAGACACTGGGTCACCAACCAGGCAGCATATATTAGTTGATATGAGGCCCCCAACACATATACCGAAGAGTACTGCTGGGTCTGGGTTCAGTCAGTAAAGATGCACCTAACCTTCAAGAGACTTGTGGCCCCAGGGAGTTTAGAGATCTGGTGGGGTGAGGGAGGTGTTGAGTACATCCTCATGGAACAGTGGAGGCAGATGAGCTAGGAGAAGTTATGGAATTTAAACAGTCAAAGTGTGGACAGAAGAGGAATAAAATCACAAATGTAAAAAAAAAAAAAAAAGAGGTAGAATTGTATTGGAGGAATTGAACCAGTAAGGGAAGGCTTTAAGTGTTTATAGTATTGTCTTAGTTAGCATTTTACTGTGAACAGACATTATGACCTAGGCATGTCGTAGACAACATTTAACTTTGGTTAGCTTACAGGTTCAGAGAAGCAGTTCATTATCATCAAGGTAGGAGCATGACAGCCATGGTGCAAGCAGAGCTGAGAGTTCTACATTTTCATATGAAGGCTGCTAGTGGAATACCTCCTGACTTCCAGGCAGCTAGGATGAGGGTTTTTAAGCCCATGCACACAGTGACACACATACTCCAAACAAGGCCATACCTCCTAATAGTGCCACTCCCTGGCCCAAGCATATACAAACAATCACAAGTATTTTTCTACTTCCAATTGTTCTCTCTGCTTTGAGTTTGAGGTTTAAGAGGTCATCTCTCAGTTTCCTGATCTGGCTGACCACTTCCATGCCTCTCTGACATTATAGACTCTCACTTTGGAATGATAAGCCAACATAAAATCTTTCTTCCACAAGTTGCTTTCGATCATAGTGATTATCACAGCCACAAAAAGTAACTAACACAATAGCCAAATCATAATAAGATATCTCTGATAACCAGACAATTTATTCATTTTTCTTCGATTCGAAAAATGGCTTTCTGAAGTAACAATACAATCACCTCAGTTCTTAAGGTTGATGTTAACATAAAAGAATTCTCAAGTCTATTGAGATCAAGATAATCATATTTCATCTTTGTACAAAACTACATCTAGGCTATTCTTTAATATATCTGAGAACATTGATATCATGATAAAAATACATGAAATGATACTAAAGCATCTATGCCATGGAAACCATAGTAACATTCATTGTGTGTTCCCTTATGTCAGCCCAGTTATAAGGAAAGGAGAAAATGATGGATACAAAACATAACAAGGAAAGCAATGTGGTAGAAGAGACAGTTTACCAATGCTATTTTAAGATGCCTGACATATCTTTGTATACTTTACACTTTATGTGTTTATTGTGATAGCAACGGCCGTGAGATACAGGCTATAGGCTTTGCTAAATATTCACAGTTTCAGGTTTTATTTAATAGTTCTATGAAAATTTTTTCCCAGTGTCTGTGTTATTTCAGTCCAGTACATAGAACTTAAGCCTAGCCAGTGTCAAAGAGAATGACTATAAGCCCATCTTCCTAGATGTTTTCTTTCTAGTTATACTAAGACTGAATGAAGTATGCAGGATGCTGGCACTTTTTATCAGCCATGTACCTGATGTGCAAAAACTGAAGTGCAGTCCACTAACAGCAATGATCAACAAAATAGTGGTTGCATTTAGACTTTTGTACTTGATTGTACAAACCTGGCATCTGTATTTAGACAAAAATAACTATAGAATGGTAATCACGTTTTTCATCTAGGTTAGATTTGGCTTATTGCTACAGCTCTCTAAATCAAATGGGTCTAAAGGGATTACATAAAAAGACTTATAAAAGTTGTTGTTGCTATAGATGTGTTTGTGTGATAGAATAATAATAAACACTCATGGAATAACTCGGTTCTTATGGGCTAGAAATACGGATTATGAAGCAGTTTGTTGAATTATTCAGTTTTTATTGATTGAAATTTGAAAAGAAAAACTGAAAATAATAAAGGATAACTTCCAAAATTTAGGGTTTCTTTGGAGGCTGTTTCCATAACTGAGTTTTTCAAACACTGTGGAATAATTTCAGACACAAAGGTAGATTTTGCTAAATTATCATTTCAATGCCCAGAGACCTAGGTATCAAATGTGCTTTTAGCCATCTGTTTAATTCACATTTTTCTGATGCAGTGCTCAATAGTGGAGGGTGGGGCATATGGATTGAATTATAAAACAGTCCAAAGGTATTTTTTTGTGATCCCAGATTACATTCATCTTACACACAGAACAACAAAAGTTCATTTTTCTTTTCTTCTATCCTTTTTGCCTACATCTCATCACAGATGGTTTTCATACAAATGTATGATCTTTTCTTGATTTACCTTAATTATTGCCTCTTTCTTTCATTTTCTAGGGTACTTTGCAAAATCCTAAACTATTTATATTCCAAAGCAGGCTTGTTATATATCAGGACTGAATTAATGGTTTACCAATCATAAAACTGGGAATAAGATAGTTGTATGTCTATGAAGACATTATAGTGATTTGGGTCTATACCAGATGGTAAGGTACTGGCCATAATAACAGAAGGTTTACATTGTTGCAAGTTTGCATGGAAGTTGAAAGCTATAGGAAGAAGCAATCATGCTTTAAAATATACAAAACAGAGGAAAATAATAAGAAAGAAGGCTAGAATCACAGACATAGCCTCCAATTACTTCTCAGTTTTAAAGGACCCAGAGTCCTAACTGGCCTTTCTGCTATGATAAACATTAAATTAAAGGTGTAAATAAATATCATTTACACACACACACACACACACACACACACACACACACACTCAAAGAGACTGTAGAAACTCAAGTAGAGAAATCAGCCCTATTTACACTTGAGTGTAGACAATTGCATCATCGGTCAAATCAAAACCAACTGGACTTTCTACTTTGAAAGATCCTTTTTGATTCAAATCATATTATTTGTGCTAGGTCTCAAATATGGGCCAAATGGCTGAGGTGCCTATTAACATAGCAAAATGGATGCTGGCTCCTAGGTTCTTCCAGCATCTCTACCCATAAAATTCACGACCTGTTATAGGGTTCTCCTGACTTTCACACCTTCCTCTACCTACTCTGAACTCTTCAGCACAGTTACTATGCTGGGCTTCCCTCCCACTAGCTCCTCTGGCCCATATATAGCCATATCTTGCCATTTTGTCTAGGCCAGTCTCTTTGCCCAGGTTACCTCTCTTGATCTGTGACTCCTCTTCCTTCTCCCCTCCCCACTTTTCTCACATGACCCAGCTCAGTCTTGTGCTGTTTACTTTTTACTCTATCAGATGTTCCTGCCTTTGGCTATGCTCTCTCTTTTATCTACAATAAACTTTCTCTACTATTCCTTGGAGCAGTCATAGTCTTCCTCCTTTATAATTTCTTTCTTTCATTCTCCTGGTACAGAAATCCCGATAGTGGGATAAATGAGTTACCTCTCAAAGAACTTGGTCTCCCTGAAGCAAGATGATGATTTGACTTTCCTAAGGTATGTATGGATCATTTGTTTC
Organism: Rattus rattus; assembly: GCF_011064425.1. NCBI lineage: Eukaryota > Metazoa > Chordata > Mammalia > Rodentia > Muridae > Rattus > Rattus rattus. The sequence continues at coordinate 86,607,025 of NC_046172.1, forward strand.
TGCTGATTCCTGCTATCCATCAAATTAGACTCCAAATTCTAGAATCTGCCTTCTCAGCTACTTCTCCCCTCCATATGTTCTAACCTTTCCTCTCCTTGTTTATTCCACAAGTGTTTCTACAATTTGTAGAACCTTCAATACACTCTGCCTTAGCAAAGACATCCAACCGTGCACTTGTCTTGGATCTTTAGGCTCTGGCCTGCTAATACCAATCCGGTTATCTCTATTAAAGACATTTAGTCCCTTCCCCGTTTCTCTTGCTTGCTCATCTTTCTCTACTGGAAAAAAATCACCTTGAACTGCTTGCTTTGTCTACTATTATTCCAAAAGCCACACTGGTGTTAAGGAAGCTGTGCTTGGCCCTACTGGGCTCCAATCACAAGGACAAGAGATAGCATTCCTGATCTGGAACATTTTCTCTGACAAGTGTCTCACTTGGTTTGGGGACTTCCTGGATGGAAATTTTGCATGAATGACACTTTACCTACCCCAGCTTCTCTCTCTCTCTCTCTCTTCTTCTCTTATCTCTCCTTTTTGTCTCTTCGTCTGTCTTTCTCTCTATTCTCTGTCTGCCTCTGTCTTCTTTATTCTCTGTCTGTCTCTGTCTCTCTTATTCTCTGTCTGTCTGTCTCACTGTGTCTGTCTCTGTCTGTCTGTCTTATTTTCTCTGTCTTATCTTTTCTCTCTCTCTCTCTCTCTCTCTCTCTCTCTCTCTCTTTTCCCGTGTGTGTGTGTGTGTGTGTGTGTGTGTGTGTGTGTGTTTCTAACCTCCCCCAGGAACTACAGTCCTGCTCATAATGCCTGTGACATATTTCACCATCTTGTACCAGCAAGACCTCTGTAGTCCAGCAACTCATGGCTTCTATGGTATTTTGTAATCTTGTCTTTTACTCAGCTCATGCCTTCAATCTTGCACCTTCCTTAAGCCCATACACCTGCGCAACTCTGGTCTCTGTCTCTTAGCTCCATTCTAAGTGTCCTATAACTTCTGTTCTTAAATCTCTCCTAAAGTTCTCTTTTCCATTGGAACTGCCTGCTATGCCTCTTGCTTAAGTGTTCCTAGGTGTCTTCACTTTCTGACTGTGCTTCTCTATCAGCTTCTCCAAACCTGAGCCCATCTGCTCTTATGAAGGCCCCTTCCAGAACTTATAGAAACTCCCTCCAGTGGAATTTAATTTTATGACCCCTTTTTCTGCTTGTAAAAGTATCTTTTATTCCCAGATGTTTAAATAATCTCTAGATGATCACAATCTCTGAGATTGTCAGCTCAGAGGCTTACTACCAAATAAAGTCACCTTTTCTAGCTTTTGCTGAAGTCTGACTGGCTAGTTCAACTCAGCTGTTCAGGCCCAAATTCATTTCCAAGATGGCTGATTTAAACTGGCTTCTCTTGGCTTCTGACTGAATTGCTCTGTTTGGCCTCAAAGTCACTCTGGAAATTTGTTCCAATCTTCTGATTCTGCATTTGCTAACTTCAACTGCCTCAGCTGATATTCATTGTACAAACTGTACAAACTCAATAGGACTCAGGAATGAACTCAACTGAACTCAGTTGCTTTCAAGTGAACTGCACTAAACTGCACTGATTCTCCCTATACCGGTCTTTTAAATCTCCTCTCTTCCCTTTGGTGATCTCATGTGAGTTGGGCATACCCTGTTTCTGACTCATTCTGTCAAATCTTTCTCTGATTCTTCACTTTGTCTGCCCCTCAATTTGATGATGTTTTTCAAACATGGCTGCTTCCTTCTGCAAAATAACTTTACCTATATGGTTTAGTATTAAAGGTATGTACTAAAGGCAAATCTGGTAGCCAGATCATACTGTAATCCAGGCTGTGTCTGCATTCCAGCAGCATTAAATAGACCTATAAGGTCTCTGAATGTCATCCCTTGCTAGAGCAGCTAAGTTACTAGATTAAAATTTCCCTCACTTCCTTGGACTACAAACAGCTTGGCTTCAGAACAGATCAATGGCCAAACATTGGCATGCTCTATTTTCAAATTCTTTCATATGCTAACGACTTCTGCCTCAGCAAAAACAAGTGATCCCAATATCTCTTATATCTAAACTTGCTCTGCTTTATACTTCTTCAACTTCCCACTCTGAAAAATCTTTTATCTCTAGACTTTCTCTCTACTATGATCTCAAAAAGTCTTATAAGACTATGCTCTGCTCTTGTTCAAAATATACTGCATATGCAACTTAGATTCATCACTTGTTTAAAAATAGATCTATAATAAATATTTTAAATAACAGTCACATGACTGGGAACAGTCTTTACTGAGGTTAAGGATACATGGCATGTGACTTCATCACCATTTTAAGACAGCCTTGTGATATAAATTAACTAAGGCAGTACTTATAAAATTTCTTAATTCTACAGAACCCTCTGCTTATGGTTTCATCTTCTTTTTAGACTACAGAGACAGTGGAAGGCTTCTATAACATTTTGGATTGGTATGAATTATTATATGTTGACAACAATTTTAAGATTATAAAGGTATACTCAGATTAACAAAAACTGACTTACATATTTAAACCTAACTATTTATATCTTTGCTAACTGTTCAACACCAGACTTCTAGAAAATTTAAGCAAGTAACAATGTATGTTTGATAAAGTATATTTGATAAATAAGGTTTATAAGTTTCTAAGGTCTACTATGGTTCACATTCATATCTGTCTAGCTTCTTTGTCTTTGCTCATTTTGTAGCTTAAGCATAATCTCCTGCTATAATTTATTTTTTTAGATCTCTGATATTGACTGAATAGCTGTAGCTTTAATAGCAGCAAGCTTACTATCTCTTCCCCCAAGGCTACAGCCACCTTGTTAGTTCATTTAATATGTAAAAAAAAAAAATCTGGCCTCAGGCCTCACTTTCCTAGCCCTACTAGGTCTGTAGATCAAAAAGACAGTTTTCTGAACACGTTATCTTATATCTTGAATACTAAGTATACTGAGGTAGGAGATTAGCAATGAGTTTGAGACCAGTCTGAGGTACAAGGTGAGATAGTCAACCAAGACAGCCATGATGTTCCAGCATTCAGAGGCGGCCCTCTCAGGGTCTCTATGAGTTTGTGGCCAGCCTGGTATTTGTAGCAGTTCCAGGCAAGCCAGGTTTACATAGTGAGATGCTGTTTCAAAACAAAGAAACCTACACAATAAAATAAAAATAAATTCAAGCAACCATCCAAATGTATACACACACACACACACACACACACACACACACACACACACACACACACACACACACACACACAAAGAACCAGGAGAAAAAGACTGGTATACCATGACAGAGCAGTAGGATGAAAGCAGACTTATAAGCAACATATATATGGTGGTTTTAATGAGAATGACTGCCACGGTGTCATCTATTTGAATGTCTTCAGATAATGACCTATTTGGGAAGGATCAGAAGGTGTAGTATTATTGTTGGAGAAGGTGTGTCACCATGAGTGGGCTTCGAGCTTTCAAGTGCTTATGCCACACCAAGTCTCTCTCTCTCTCTCTCTCTCTCTCTCTCTCTCTCTCTCTCTCTCTCTCTCTCTCCCCCCCTCCCTCCTTCCCTCTCCCTCCCTCTCCTCACGCCTATCTGTCTACCACCTCTTTGTCTGCTGCCTGTCGATCAGGTAAAGTCCTCCACATTCTCCATTTCTGATTTAGTACCTTAACTGTCTGCTTGTAACCATGAAACCTTTGAAACTGCAAGCAAACCTTCCAATCAGAATGTTTCTTCTAAGTTGCCTTGTGGCCCGTGTCTTTAAATAGAACAGCAGCTAAAACAATCGTATTTCATCGCCTTGGTTAGCTTAGCTTCCTAAAGAATAAATTGCTCAATGTAATAAATAAAGATAGCTTCAGAAATGTATTTTTAATGTCACTATTAGATAATTCAAACAATATAGGTATCATTTTACTTGAAAGTTGATGGATCTTCCATTTATTAAAAATAATAAAAATTATTATAATTGCTCTATGTTTGTAGGTCCATGCAAAGCATAGCAGGCACGTAGAAATCAGAGGAAAACTGTTATGAGTCAGGGTTTCCTCCCACCCTGTGAATTCCCGGTATCTAATTCAAGTTGTCTGGTTTGGCAGGAAGTACCTTTCCTCACTGAGCAATCTTGTTAGCCTGAATTGGTGAACTTTAATGAAAACCTGTATGCTTTAAAAATATTGACAATTTTTATCTATGTTTTTAAAAATACAGCCTCATTTATGTAGTTCACTCTGACCTTGAACTCATAATCCTGCTGTCTCTACCACTTAAATGTTGGGATTGGAGGTGTGTAACATGAAGCCTTTCATTTAATTACTTGTTTTCTGATACTCTTTTTGTAATCATTATTTTAAATTGTGTGTGTGTGTGTGTGTGTGTGTGTGTGTGTATTTGTGTATTCATGGTGGTGGGAGTATATGCGTGTAAGTGTAGTGCCCTACAGAATTAGATCAGCTAGGGTCAGAGTTAGAGGTGCAGTTATGAGATGCCTAGCATGCAAATGAGGACCTGTCCTTTGTAAAACCAGTACATGAACTTAACTGCAGTTCTGTGAACTGGGCACTGTCTGCAGAGATCCACAGGGCTCCGGCCCAGCGGGAACAGCCAAAGAGTTACAGCTGTCTGAGGGGAAGCTGGATCAAGGCAGGCTGTTCCACCTGTTCCATGGCTGCAGCTGCCCCTGACTTGGTGGCAGGAGTCAGGGTGCAACAGGCCAGTTGGGGGTCAGCCACTGAACAGAAGTGGCTGTGGTCATGTCACACGCCTGGCTGGATTGGGCCAGCTGTTAGGGTCCAGAGGACTAAAGCTTCAAGAGAAAAGTGTCTTTTCGTGGGCTTTTATAGCTCAATAAGACAGGCACCTTAGAAGATTGTTGGTGAAATAACTTGTGCACTCTACTCCTTGTGGATAGGACCTTCAAACATTTGGAGGTGGGTTGAGATCTAGAGGCAGATGCTTTCCGTTGGCTTGGTCTGAGATGTTAGGCATGCCTCATATGCATGTGGAAGGACTTCTGGTGCTATCCCTACATGATTGATTGTCACAGTCCTCTCAATGGGGTGCCATGGCCACATGTTCCAGGAGAGGAACATGGTTAGGAGAAGATTTAAACTCCTACTGTTCTCAATTATGATAATTGCCAGGGTTCCTAAATTTGCTCGACCTTACTAGATTTTCTGTCTGGTGATACTGTCTACCGCCAAACTTAACCACTGAACCATCTGCTAAACCCTATTACTTATTATGTTTATTTATTTTTATTTTGAAATACATTATTTTGTCTGTAATATATCCTGATTACTTTCCTTCCTCTACTGTCCCAGTTTTTTTTTTTTTTTTTTTGCTACCTCCTGTTCCATCCAGAACTCCTTCCTGAACGGCCTTTTAAAAAAACATAAGGGTTTTGGAGATTTAGCTCAGTGGTAGAGTACTTCTGTCTATATAAGCACAAGGCTTGGGTTTGGGTCCCAGCTCGAAAAAAAAAAAGGCTTATAAGAACATCAATACCAAAAGGTGTAGGCCAACAGGAACGGATGTAGATCTCTCCTGAGACAGAGGCCAGGAGCCATAGCAAATACATAGGTGAATGCCAGTAGCAAACCACTGAACAGAATGGGACCCCAAGAAGGAATCAGAGAAAGGACTGGAGAAGAGCTTGAAGGGCTGGAGACCGATATGAACAACAATACCAACCAACCAGGAGCTTCCAGGGACCAAGCCACTGCGAACTATACATGGACTGACCCCTGGACTCTGACCTCATAGGTAGCAATGAGCAGCCTAGTAAGGGCACCAGTGGAAGGGGAAGCCTTGGTCCTGCCAAGACTGAACCCCAGTGAACGTGATTGTTGGGGGAGGGACAGGGGAGGATAGGGAGGGGAACACCCCATAAGGAAGGGGAGGATGTTGGCCCGGAAAACCGGGGAAAGGGAATAACATTCAAAATGTAAATAAGAAATACTCAAGTTAATTTAAAAAAAAAGAAGTAAGATTAAAAATAATGTCACTTACATGAAAGCAGTTGCAGGAAGATGTAAAAATGATGTGGTAACATAAGGGAGCTATATAGTTTGGGATAACCAAAACACTCTTGCTGTTTGGGTCTAGGAGTGAAAACAAACATGGTAGAATTCTAAGAGGCACTTGGAATGGAAAAAAAAAAGTTTCTTGAATATATAAGTCTCCTAACATCAACATCTCTGACAGTATTAACTATTCATTCCTTTCAGCTTTTTTTTTTCCAGAGCTGAGGACTGAACCTAGGTCCTTTCAGCTTTAATGAGCAACTTGTCATTTAGATTTCCATTCCCATCTCCTAGAAATATTATTGGACTATCTGAATTGTGCCCACCAAATAATAGAAAAAAAAAAAAGAACAACAATGCCAACCAATCAGAGCTCCCAGGGACTAAATCACCACTGAAAGACTATACATGGACTGACTCAGGGCTCCAACTACGTATGTAGCAGAGAATAACCTTGTTGGGGCACCAGTGGAAGGGAAAGCCCTTGGTCCTTCCAAGACTGGACCGCCAGTGCAGGGGGATACGGGGAGCACTAAGGGAGATAAATGGGGGGAATACCTGTATGGGGGAGGGGGTGGGGATGTGGGTCTTATGGAAAGGGAATAACATTTGAAATGTAAGAAAAGAAATATATTTAATTTTAAGAAAAGCTTATAAGATAAAACCAAAGTATGACAGAATAAAATATAATAAGGTGAAGCAAAGGCCATCATATCCAAGGTGGACAAAGCAACCCAACAGGAGGAACAGACTCTCAAGAGCAGGCACAAGAATCAGGGGCCCACTTATTCTCAGTCAGGAGTTTCCCAATAAACGTAGCCAATGGTGATAACATACATGCAGAGGGCCTGATACAGTCCCATGTAGGTCCTGTGCTTGCTGCTTCAGTATCTTCGAGCTCATATGCACCTTGCTTTGTTGGTTCAGAAGGCTGTGTTCTCCTATTGTCCTCCATCTCCTCTGACTCTTATAATCTTTCCACCTCTATGTCCACGGGATCTCCTAAGCTGTAAGAAAAGGGATTTAAAGGAGACCTCCCATTTGGACTCTCTGAACAATGTCTGGCAGTGGATCTCTGCATCTGTTTCCATCTGCCGCAAGAAGTCATCTCTCTGATAACCAGTGCATGAGTATAGCATAATATCGCTAAGGAATCATTTTATGTTTTGTTTTTTTAAGAAAAGTTGTGTTTGCTTTTATCCTAGTTTCTGGGATATCTGGTTTCTGGTTCTTGGTTACCTAAGCAGTGTCAAGTATGGGTTCCTTTTAGTAGTGGTCCTTAAGTCAAATTAGACACTGGCTACTCCTATAAGTTCTATGCCACCATTGCTGTAGCATATTTTGCAGGTAGGGCAGATCATATGTCAAAGGTTTTGTGACTGGTTTGCTTTCCACATTTCTATTTTGGTAGCCTGCAGATTGTCTTTCTGTACCAAAGAGTCTAGAACGTAGTGGTGAAGGCGCCACGCAGACACCAGATCTTCTCAATGTTCATTGTGTTGTGTAGAGGATGTCCTTGGCAATGTGGCCCAGCTCTCAGTTTGCAGAAAGCAACTTTTTATCTTAGCATCAACCCAGATTGTATGGGGTTTTCAGGGGATCTTTTGCCAAGAAGTCAACAGAAAAGTGACCCTAGGCCTCTGGGTTAAAACCTTGCCTGGCTACAAGAGATGGCCAGTTGAGACTCCATATCCCTCATTACTAGAAGTCCTCATTAAGATCACCCTCATAGATTCCAGGAAGTATCCATCGCACTAGGTAGGTACAGTACCCCCAAAACACCCCCCATTCTAGCAGTCTTTCCTGACACTCTCTCCCAGAACCCCGATCACCTGATCCCTCTTGCTCCTATCCCTCCCTCCCCCCAGTCCACCTATAAAATCTATCCTATTTTGCCTTCCCAGGAACAACCATATGTTCTCCCATCCTCTCTTCCTTACCTAATTTCTCTGTGTCTGCATGTTGTCACTTATTATTTAAGACTTAATGGTTAATATCTAATTATAAGTGAATAAATACCATATTTATTCTGCATCTTGGTTACCTCACTGAGGATAATTTTTCCTACTTCCATCAATTTCCCTTCAAAATCCCTGATGTTATTTTTTAAACAGCTGTGTAATACTCTATTGTGTAAATATACCACATTTTTTATTCATTTTTCCATTGAGAGGTATATACGTTGTTTCCAGTGCATGGCTACAATGCCGCAATGAATACAGTTGAGCAAGTGTTCTCGTATTAGGATAGAGACACCTTTGGGTATATGCCCACAAGTGGTATTAGCTGGGTCTTGAAGTAGATCAAATCCCAATTCTTGGAGGAATTGACATATTGACTTCCACAGTGACTCTACAAGTTTGCACTCCCACGAACAATGGAGACGTGTTCCCCTTGCTCTACATAATCTCTAGCAAGAACTGTCACTTATTGTTATTGATTTTAACCATTCTGACATTCTGACAGGTGTAAGATGAAATTTCATTTTGATTTGCATTTCTCTTATGGCTAAGAACATTGAATATTTCTTTAAGCGATCCTCAGTTATTTGAGATTTCTCTTTTGGGAATTCTTTGTTTAGATCTGTACCCCATATTTAAATTAGATTATTTGGTTTGTTGGTGTCCAGTTTCTTGAGTTCTTTATATATTTTAGATAGTAGTCTTTCTACTGGATGGTGAGTTGGTGAAAATCTTTTCCCATTTTGTGGGTTGCCATTTTTTCCTATTGACAGTCTCTTTTGCCTTACCAAAGCTTTTCATTTTCATGAGGTCTCATTTATTAACAGTTTTCTTAAGCCTGAAATACTGGTGTTCTGTTCAGGAAGTTTTCTCCTGTACCACTGCTTTCAAGGCTATCCCCCACCTTCTTTTATGATACGTTTAGTCTATCTGGTTTTATGTTGAAAAGTTTGATCCACTTGACTTGTGTTTTGAACAACATAATAAACCTTGATTTTCAAAGTAAGTTTTATTCTCCTGAGGTAAATGTCGTCTTTGAGACCTAATGCCTCAATCTGCTAATCTAGGTCTGGTCCTGGAAGCTTCTAGGCTCCATACATTCTAATCTAGGCCTGGAATATTTTCAGCCTCTAAGACTTGTTGATGAATAAACTCACCACTTCCTAGTTCTTTCTGACTCTGGCTGGCTGATTCAACTCAGCTGTTCTGACTCAAACTTCTCTCCAAGCTAAATAACTCAACCTGGTTCTCTAGGCTTTTCCTGATTACCCTGAATTTCTAAATTTCTAACATTTTGTTTATTAATATTAGTTTCTTCATTCTCTCACTTGTTCTGTCTTCACCTGTTTTAGCTTGTTCTCTCTCTTGCAACATGTCTTTCTGTCACCTTTTTTGTTTTTCTCTTGATGTTTACTCTCTCTCTTAAGTGTCTCTCTTTCCTCCCCACCCTCTTCACATGAGAGATGAACATACCTATTCTGTCAAATCTTTGTCATTTTGCCACTCATTTAGACATCACTTTTAAACATTGTGCTTCCTTCTACAAACTAACTTTACCTTAATTGTTTGGGATTAAAGGTGTGTACTAAAGACACGTCTGTATTCCAGCCAGAGGGATTAAAGGTGTGGGCTACAGGTGAGCCACACCACAATCATAAACAGTTTTGTTGTGCTTTTTAAGCAAATAACACAATCTCAGGGTTCATATTGTGATCAAATATCCTGAAACATGTTATCTATTTGTATTCTACCTGTAAACATCTAGTTTGACCAGCATTGTTTGTTGAAGATGCTGGCTTGTTTTCCAGTGTGTATTTCTGTCTTTATCAACAATCAGTTGTCTATAGGGGTGTGAATTTATGTCTGGATCTTCAATTTGATTCCACCGACCAATGTATATTTTGTTAATATCATGCTGTTTTTATTACTATAGCTTGGTGTATAACTTAAAATCAGGAATGGTGGAAACTCCAGCAGTTCTTTTATTGTTCGGGATTGTTTTACCTAATTTACATTTTTGTTTTTTCATATGAAGTTGATAGTTGTCCTTTCAAGATCTGCAGATTGCTTTTGATAATATGGCCATTTTTAAATGTTAATTCTACGGAGCCACGAGTTTGGGAGGCCTTTCCATCATTAGATATTTTCTTCAATTTCTTTCTTCAAAGACTTGAAGTTTTCATTATAAAAATATTTCACTTGCTTAGATAAAGTTACCCACCTATTGTGGTTATAAAGTTGAACCTATTGTGAAAGGAGTTACTTCCCTGATCTCTTTCTCCATCTACTTGCCATTTGTATACAGAAGAGTTACTGAATTTTTGAGTTAATCTTATATCCAGTTACTCTGATGAAAGCTTTAAGAATTCCCTTGTGGTATTCTTAGGGTGACTTATGCATACTATCATACCATCTGAAAATAAAGGCACTTTGACTTCTTTTCTTTGACTTCTTTATTTCTAATTTGACCTCCTTCAGTTGTCTTATTGCTCTAGCTAAAGCTATTCTACTCTATTGTATAGGCATGGAGAGAGTGGACAACCTTGTCTTGTTCCTTATTTTAATGGAATGGTTTTGAGCTTCTCCCCACTTAATTTGATGTTGGCTATAGGCTTGCTGTAAATTGCCTTTATTATGCTTAGCTATGTTCCTTGTATCCATATTCTCTGCAAGACTTTAACCATAAAGGGATGTTGGGTTTTGTCAAAGGATTTCTTTGCATATACTGAGATGATCATACACTTTTTGTCTTTCAGTTTTTTATATGATGGATTACGTTTATTGATGTTCATATATTGAAGTATTCCTATATCTCTGGGATGGAGCCTACTAGAGCATGGTGGATTGTCTTTCTGATGTGTGTCTTGGATTAAGTTTCCAAGTATTTTATTAAGTATCTCCATACCTATTTTTTTTCTTTGGCAGTTCTGTAACTTTATTTGATATTCAGCAGTTAGTTCTCATCCACATTGACTGTCTGTAGATTTTTGAATGTGGTAACAGGCACCTAAGTTACCAGTGTGTAGAGCTTGTTTGGTGAATCCTCATCCTCATTACGATTTCTGGACAAGCGTACTCGGATGTGGTACGGAACATTCCTTATTCCTTTGGCCCAGACGGCTTTATTGAGCCTGGTGTCTATGCGCACATCTGGAGTCCCCATCTCCTTCATGGCAAATTTCCGAATTTCTTTGAGTGCCCGAGGAGCACCCTTCTTGAAGCCCACTCCATGGATGCGCTTGTGAATGTTGATGGTGTATTCTCGGGTCACCAACTCGTTGATGGCAGAACGGCCCTTCTTCTTCTCGCCACCCTTCTTTGCCGGAACCAGAAGGACGCGGGGGATTGTGGGATGGAATGTCGCGTAGCCGTATCCATCCAATTGGTCTCTAGTTCTCTTTCTTTGTTGGATCTTTATATGGTTTGGATATCAGGGTACCTGTGGCTTCATAAAATGAATTGGTTAATGCTCTTTCTGTTTCTATTTTGTGGAGTAATTTGGGGAGCATTGGCATTAACTCATTAAAAGTTTGATATAATTCAGTACTAAGCCATCTGGTCCTGGAATTTCTTTTTAGTTGAGGAAATCTTAATGACTGTTTCTGTTTCACTAGTGGTTATAGTTCTATTTTTTAATATCGATTTAACATTGTTAAGGGGTACTTATTGAGAAAAATTATCCATTTATTGCAGATTTTTCAGTTTCACACAGCACATTTTTAAAAGAATGATTCTCTGGATTTCATTGGTGTATGTTGTTATGTCTCCCTTTTTGTTTCTGATTTTCATAATTTGGTTATTCTCTCTGTGTCTCTTAGTTTGGATAAGCTTGTGTCCTCTTGATTTTCTCAAATTAACAACTTTGTTTCATTGATTCTTTGTATTTTTCTCTTTATTTCTATTTTAATGGTTTCATCCCTGTTTGATTATTTCTTGTCACCTATCCTTTTGTGCGTACTTCTGGTAAAAGTTTGAGAAAAGATATTTCAAGCAAATATACCAGAGAAGCAAGCTAGTATATCATTTGTAATAAAGTAGACATCAACCAAAATGAAACAAAAGAGATGAAGAAAACTATGTACTCATCAAAGAAAAAAAGTCCACCAAGAAGATATTTCATTTCTTAAAATATATGCCCCAAACACCCAGTTTGTTAAAGAAACACTACTACTTGCTTGAAATATCCTTTTTCAAGCTTTACCATTAAGTCATGTCTATCCTTCATATTGATGCATGTTTCCTGTATGTAGCAGAAGTATGGATCCTGTTTTTACCTCCATTCTGTTATTCTGTGCCTTTCCTGGCAGTGTTGGGGTATGGATTTAGACCATTGTTATTCTGAGATATCAATGACTCATAATTTTTGATTATTTTGTTGTTGCTGTTGTTGTAGGTGGTGGTGCTGTGTGTTAATCTGAGTGAATGAGTATGTGTGTATATTTTCATTCTTTTTATTTTGCTGATGTGAGATTATTTCCTTTGTTTTCATAGATGTAGTTAACCTCCTTAGGTTGCATTATAGATAGATAATGTTTAACTTCGGCTTCTTGATGTACTGTCTTATTTTCTTCATTTATGGTATTTTCTATGTATAGGAGGCTGGGCAGGAATCGATGATCTCTTAGAGTTTGCAGCACATCTATCTGTTCAGGAACTTCTGATTTTCAGTCTCCATTGAGATGTCAGATATAATTTTGATACATCTACCCTTATACCTTACGTGGCATTTTCCCCTTGCAGCTTTTAATATTCTTTGTTTGTTTGATATGTTTAGTGTTCTGATTATTATGTGGCAAAAAGGCTTTCTTTTCTGTACCAGTTTACTTGATCTTCTGCATGCTTCTTATAGAAATCTCCTTCTTGAGATTAGGGAATTTTTCAACTATGATTTCATTAAAGATATATCTTGAGCCTTTGAGAAAGGATTCTTCTCCTTCTTCTAGTCTCATTATTATTAGCTTTGGTCTTTTCATAATGTTCCATATTTTCTGGATGTTTTGTTTCAGGATTTTTTTTATATTTAACATTTTTTGACCATTGTACCCATTTCTTCTATTATTTTCTTAACACCTAAAATTATCCTTCCATATCTTATATTCTGTTGGTGAAACTTGCTTCTGTAGTTATTGTTTAAATTCCAAAATTTTTTACTTTCAAATTTACTGTTTGTATGTTTCTCTATTTTCTCTAATTCTTTTCAGGTCTTGAACAATAATTTTCATTTCCTTCAACTGTTTATGGGTTTTGTGGTTGTGTTTCCCTGGGTTTCTTTAAAGGACTTATTAATTTGCTTTCTGAGAATTCCTACCATCTGCACATAGATGGTTTTAAGTTTTTTCCTTGTGCTTCAGCTATGTTGAAATATTAAGGGCCCCCTGCTGTAGAGTAGCTTGTCTCTATTGGAGACTTATTGCCTTAGTTGTTATTGATTGTAGGCGTTTTTTCCTTGCATCTAGGTATGTGGGCATCTCTCTCTCTCTCTCTCTCTCTCTCTCTCTCTCTCTGTGTGTGTGTGTGTGTGTGTGTGTGTGTGTGTGTGTGTGTGTGTGTGTGTGTGTGTGTCCAGGTACTGACTTCTGGCTTTTGGCTTTGTCTTTTTTGAGTGGATGTGTCCTTCCTTGGATTCTGTTTCCTCTCTGGACTTTTGGAGAGTGTGAAGAGTATGTGTTGCCTTTTTTCCTGGCCTGCTCAGTTGGTGTACTCATGGGGGAATGATTGCTACTGTAGGAAGCTGGGATAATGAGATTAGTTTGAGGAAGGAAGGTCAGGGAAAAGGTCTTTGTGATAAGTAGGGGTTGGGGTCAGAGAGGAGAGGGGGAAACAATGGGTTTGCTGCTACAGATCTAGAGATTAGAATAGGGGGATTGGATCTCTGGAGCAGTATGAGACGTGTGGGTCTGCTCCAGTCAACTTGCTTTCCTGGAAGTAGCAACCCTTGGGATAATAGGCTGTGCCTGATGGGGTTAGGACATGGGACAAAGCAATGAGTTGAGGGAAGATCATTAGAAGGGGAAGTTCTGTGGATTCACAGAAATTAGGAGCAGTGAAGCAAGGGATGCTGCCACAACTGTTCTTCTGCAGAGCCGGGGATGAGACCAGGGGTTGCATTTGAGGAAACAGAGAGAGAAGAGAAGGTCAGAGGGCAGTATACCTGTTTATCTGGCAGGGGTGGCCTGCTGGAGTTGGGGACTGGGATAAAATTATCCAATGAGAGCAGGACGGCTCAGAGAGGATGGACAGTAGGATCCACAGATCTGATCGGGGGCATGGAAGACTGCAGCTGGTGTTTTGTTCCAGTTATGGAGAAGAGACTGTGGGATTAGATATGGAGGGGAACAGTGAGTGGTAAGGGTCTTCAGTTAGCTTGTTTCCCTGTTCTTATCTGGTGTATTCCTAGTGAAAGTCTGCTGCTGTTGGGGCTGGGATAATGAGATGGGTTGGGAAAAGTTGGGAGAGAAGATCTGTGTGGTATGTTGCAGATGAGTTCAGATGGGAAAGAGAGAGTCTTCAGGTTTCTCGAAACCGAGCTAGGGATGATACTAGGAGGATGAGATCTTGGGAGCACTATGGCAGGTGTCTATATTTATTCTTTCAAAATAATATTTTTAATATTTCCTTGAGAATTTCAACATTGGGTTTTCCACTTTGTTTTGTCCAACTAATTTTAGAAGTGGGGCTTACTCTTCCAGTCACCTTTTTTTTTAAATTATTATTAACTTGAGTATTTCTTATTTACATTTCGAGTGTTATTCCCTTTCCCTGTTTCCGGGCCAACATCCCCCTAACCCCTCCCCCACCTTCTTTATGGGTGTTCCCCTCCCCATCCTCCACCCATTGCCACCGTCCCCCCAACAATCACGTTCACTGGGGTTCAGTCTTAGCAGGACCAAGGGCTTCCCCTTCCACTGGTGATCTTACTAGGATATTCATTGCTACCTATGAGGTTGGAGCCCAGGGTCAGTCCATGTATAGTCTTTGGGTAGTGGCTTAGTCCCTGGAAGCTCTGGTTGTTGGCATTGTTGTTCATATGGGGTCTCGGGCCCCTTCAAGCTCTTTCAGTCCTTTCTCTGATTCCTTCCAACGGGGTCCTGTTCTCAGTTCAGTGGTTTGCTGCTGGCATTCGCCTCTGTATTTGTTGTATTCTGGCTGTGTCTCTCAGGAGAGATCTACATCCGGCTCCTGTCGGCCTGCACTTCTTTGCTTCATCCATCTTGTCTAATTGGGTGTTCCAGTCACCTTTTAAACATGCTTATTGCAATGTTCCCAATGGCTGTGTCCCATTGTATCCCCACTAAGACATTATCTTTTGCTTTACATTTTAAAAATTGAATTTCTTTTTTGTAGAATACTTTCAGGTTCACAGAAAAAAAAAACTGAGAGAAACATGGTTCTTTTTTAACATCCCTCAGCTCCTCACAGGTCTTCTATCATAAATGTTTCCTTCTAGGCTTGTGTATTTACTATAATGAAGGAACCTACACTGATGCATCATTATCATGCTGAGTCTGTATTTTATATTAGTGTTTACTCTTGGTGGTATATTCTTTGGATTTGGACATATATATGATGATGTAGACTAACAATTAAAGCACCATATAGAACTCTCTCTGCTGTAAATGGCCTCTAAGTTCACCTAGTTATTTCTCCCTTCTTTCACTGATCTTTATGTTCTTCATTTTCACTTTTCAGAATCTCGCAAAGTTAGACCCATACTTCTTTCCCTTTATGATATACATTTAAGTTTCTCTCTTTCTCCTTGTTTTCCTTTCCTGAATTCCACCCCACTCCCTGGTGTGACTTAAAGTTAGTTCTTCTTATCCTGTATGTTAGACAAGCCCTCTATAATGGAACAATACAAGCCTTATTACTTTGATTTTTAATTCCTTTGAATTGAATATATTTCCATGTGCTTACTCGACCACTGTATATATTCTTTGGTAAGGTGTCAGACTTTTAGCCCATTTTTCATTGGGTTGTTTGTTCTATTGTTGAATTTCAAGTTCTCTTAGGATGTGTTGAACAACACTTTTTTAACAAAAATATATTATGTAAATATTTTCATCTAGTCTGTATCCATTCTTATGCTTTTGACATCTGCCTCACAGACCTAAAATTAACTGATTAACTAATTAATTAATGATAATGACGTTTTCATATGTGGCCAGTCCAGGTAGACCACAAACTCACTCTTATTTTCCAGTCTTCTTTTTTTTTCTTGGATATATTTCTTTATTTACATTTCAAATGTTATTCCCTTTCCCTGTTTTCTGTCCATAAGCCCCCTATCCCCTCCTCCTCCCCCATAAGGGTGTTCCCCCCTCATCCCTCCTCTTACTACCACCCCCACATTCCCCTGCACTAGGGGTCCAACATTAGCAGGACCAAGGGCTTCTCCTTCCACTTTCGTGCCCAACAAGGCTATTCTCTGCTACCTATGCAGTTGGAGCCATGGGTTAGTCCCTATATAGTCTTTGGGTAGTGGTTTAGCCCCTGGGAGCTCTGCTTGGTTGGCATTGTTGTTCTTATGGGGTTTCAAGCCCCTTCAGCTCTTTCAATCCTTTCTCTAATTCTTCCAAATGGGGTACCGTTCTCAGTTCAGTGGTTTGCTGCTAGCATTCGCCTCTGTTTTTGACATGTTCTGGCTGTGTCTCTCAGGAGAGATCTATATCTGGTTCCTGTCAGCCTGCACTTCTTAGCTTCATCCATCTAGTTTTGGTGGATATATATATATATATATATATATATATCAATCACATGTGGGGCAGGCTCCGAATGGCCATTTCTTCAGTCTCTGTTCTAAACTTTGCCTCCATATTCCCTTCTATGGATATTTTTGTTCTGTCTTTTAAGAAGGAATGAAACATCTGCATTTTAGTCATCCTTCTTCTTGAGCTACATGCGATCTGTAGATTGCATCTTGATTTCCCAGCCTTCTAACTATTCATATTTCAACCATGTACCACCACATTTGGCAGGAGTTCTGCTTTGAAAGTCTATTTAAGCAATTCTTTAATACACCACGTCTTTGGTATCATACAAAGAGTCATAAATTCAATCTCCTGTATAATCTTCTATTCTCTTTTGTGGTTTTACATTTCACTATAATGTCTGTGGGCCATTTGGAAGTAGTTGTTGTTAAGACTTGAAGAAATCAGAGAAAGAACTGGAAGAGCTTGAAGGGGCTCGAGACCCCATATGAACAACAATGCTAAGCAACCAGAGCTTCCAGGGACTAAGCCACTACCTAAAGACTATACATGGACTGACCCTGGACTCTGACCTCATAGGTAGCAATGAATATCCTAGTAAGAGCACCAGTGGAAGGGAAGCCCTGGGTCCCTGCTAAGACTGAATGTGATTGTTGGGGGGAGGCGCAATGGGGAGGATGGGGAAGGAACACCCAAAAGAAGGGGAGGAGGGAGTTAGGGGATGTTGGCCCGAAACTGGGAAAGGGAATAACACTCGAAATGTAAATAAGAAATACTCAAGTTAAAAAAAAGAAAAAAAGAACATAACAAAATATATACAAAGGAATCAGGACGGATATTAATATCCACTAGGAAATGAATTAACATAAATTTTTTTACAAAAAAAAGAATATTAGATCTCTCTAAATATTTATCTATTTGCACATGGATGCCCAGAAGTTGAAACAGAGAGAGGGATGGAGGGAGGGAGGAAAAGGATGTAAGAAGGACAAGATGGAAGGAGAGAAAAAGGAAGAAGTGGGAGAGGGAAAGAGAAAAATATATAGATACATAGATAGACAGCGAGACAGGCAGATGGGATAACTATGAGTATAGCATGAAAGGCATGCCACCAACAACCTACTTTCCCTAACCAGGCTGTACCTCTCAAGTTTTCCACTGCCTCTTAAATGTTCCAACCTCCTCACAACAGTGCCACCAGTTTAGATGCTAAATATTCAAATACATGAATCTTTGTGGGACATTCCAATTCCAACTCCAATAGGTATAGCAAAGGAGTTCTACTTAAGTAACATAATTCTGTTTAATCTGGATAATCAAAGACTTCCACCACTGTTTTCCATCTTCTATATAAACAAGAACATCTGGAGACACGTGTTATAGCAAGTGATTATATTCACCAGTGAGACTAAAATTTAAAAAAAATTATACAAGCTTTCAAAATTTCCCAATAGGGTGTGAAGCAACTGGAATTCTCATATACTGGGGGAATTGTAAATTGCCAGAATCATTTTGTAAAACTACTTGTCTACTTTGATTAAATCTGATTATATGCTTAATTGTGACAGAAAAATCCCAAACTTGACAAATGTATACATGAATTCACCAAGAAATGTTTATTGAGATTTTTGTGGCAAGGGAAAATATTGAAGCCAAAACCAAAAACCACAATGTAAATCACAAGAAGAATGGATGATTCATTGCTGGAACATGAGCAAACTAGTACATAATACACAACAATGTAGATGAATCTCTCCAAAATAACACTGAGTGAGAGCTTCCACATACATATGGCAATGTTCTCTCTGATTACATTTACATACATTTTAAAGATATAAGGCTTATTTCTGACAATAATGATTTCCCTTTAGAGGAAGAAGGAAATGAGTTGGAACAAGAAAAAAGAAAGACTTTACTGAAGTTTTTTCTTGAGGTGGTTGATGGGTTAAACAGATATATTCAGTGTAAAGTTACTGAAGTGTGATCATTAATTTTGTATATTTTTGGGAATGGAGTTGTAAAATTTCAATATAAACACATACATATCAGTGACATTTTTAACCAATCTGATTTGGCTTGGTAAGCTCTATGAGAGCATTTATGATGAGAAATTTACATTTTAAACACTCACTTTTTGAGTATTGAGAATCACTATTGGACAGTTGGTTATCCTTTTGAGGTAGAGACTGCCTTAACAATGAGGTGGAAGTAGGAATTACATGTGTCTAATACTGAAGCATGTGGCCTTCCCTACTATCATTATCTTTTATTACAATTAGACATTCATTCCTATGCTAAACAGCCACAATTCTGTCCCTTTTTCCTTAATTTATATTTTTGGCACAAAGGGATAACAGAATGCTAAATATATTCATAATTTTGTTTTACAATGTCAAAATAAAGTTGAAAAACGTTTATTTTAGCAAGGAAAAATCACTATTCATTCCCTCCTATATATTTTTGGTATGTGCACGTGTGTGTATGTGTTGTCACAAAGCTTGTGTATGTATATTATGGCAACATGAATATATCTTTCATTTGTTTCATAAAACTTTTAAAACTTTGCTAAGTATTTGAGCAAAGCTGAACCTCAAGTAAACAATCTCATTACTTGTGGTAGGCACTTAGAAGACTTTCCCCTCTTAAAAATATTAATTCAGAATCTTACAGGGCGCAAAACAATTCAACATTTTTCTACGTGCATTGACTTATATGCAGAGATATTAAATTGTATCTGTCATTTCTCATCTGTTGTTCAGTGATAATATTTGCTCAGCTACCCAGGGGCATTTTATAATTCTCCTTACATACTGACTAACTCTAACATCCATCCCTCTTTAGGCTTTTAATTGACAAAATAGGGGCACTATCACTGATCCATGTGACTCTAGCACTTCCCTATAAACCTTGAATACAGCACTGAAAATTGGTAATTTAGTCTTATTATTATAGTTCTACCACTTATATACGTTATAAATTAAAGCTGAAGTGACACATGTCGGATGCTGAATTTAATAGAAAGTCATAAAAGGATGTGAGAATGCTATTGTTTTCCAAAAGGCGAGTTTAGCAAGTCTGTTTACCTATTGGATGTCATAAACTCATTATTCTCTGATTTTTAAATCAAAAAACAAACTCTTCAACATCCAAGACATATAAGTGGTTTTGTTGCTTTGCCTAATGCATCTTACAGATGTACTATTTTACAGTATTAATGATCAACAATTTTTATCGGATATTTTATTTATTTACATTTCAAATATTATCCTCTTTCACGGTTCCCCTCTGGAAACACCCTATCCCATCCCCCATACCCTTGCTTCTATGAGGGTGCTCCCTTACCTACCCACCTACTTCCTCCTCCCTGCCTTGGCATTCCCCTACACTGGGACATCAATCCTTCACAGGACCAAAGGCCTTTCCTCCCATTGATGTCCTACAAGGCCATGCTCTGCCACATATGTGGCTGGAGCCATGGGTTCATCCATGTGTAGTCTTTGGTTGGTGGCTTAGTCCCTGGGAGCTCTGGGGGAGTCTGGTTGGTTGATATTGTTGTTCTTCCTGTGGGTTTCAAACCCCTTTGGCTCCTTCAGTCCTTTCTCTAATTCCTCTATTGGAGACGCCATGCTCAATCCAATGCTTGGCTGTGAGCCCCCACCCCTTTATTTGTCAGATTTTGTCAGAGCATCTCAGGAGACAACTATATCAGGCTACCATCAGCAAGCACTTCTTTGCATCTACAATAGTGTCTGGGTTTGGTGTTTGTATATGGAAAGGATCCCCAGGGAGCAGTCTCTGGATGGCCTTTTTTCAGTCTCTTCTCCATACTTTGTCTCTGTATTTCCTCGAGTATTTTGTTACCCTTCAAAGAAAGACTGATCCACCCACATTTTGGTCTTCCTTCTTTTCTTGAGCTTCATGTGGTCTGTGAATTGTATCTTGGACATTCCCAGTTTTGGGGCTAATATTTACTTATCAGTGAGTGCATACTGTGTATGTTCTTTTGTGATATGGTTACCTCACTCAGGATGATATTTTCTAGTTCCATCCATTTCCACATCAAACAAGATACACTCTAATTAATAGAAGAAAAAGTGGGGAAGAATCTCGAACACATGGGCACTGGGGGAAATTTCCTGAACTAAACACCAATGGCTTATGCTGTAAGATCAAGAATCGACAAATGGGACCTCATAAAACTGCAAAGCTTCTATAAGGCAAAAGACACTGTCATTAGGACAAAACAGCAACCAACAGATTGGAAAAAGATCTTTACCAATCCTACATCTGATAGAGGGTTAATATCCAAAATATACAAAGAACTCAATAAAATAGACTCCAGAGAGCCAAATCACCCTATTAAAAAATGGGGTACAGAGCTAAACAAAATATTCTCAGCAGAGGATTACTGAATGGTCAAAAAACATCTTTAGTCATAAGGGAAATGCAAATCAAAACAACCCTGAGATTTCACCTCACACCAGTCAGAATGGCTAAGATCAAAACTCAGGTGACAGCAGATGCTGGCGAAGATGTGGAGAAAGAGGAATACTCCTCCATTGTTGGTGGGATTGCAAACTGGTACAACCACACTTGATATCAGTCGGGAGGTTCCTCAGAAAATTGGACATTCCACTACCTGAGGACTCAGCTATACCACTCCTAGGCTTATACCCAAAAGATGCTCCAACATACACAAAGACACATGCTCCACTATGTTCATAGCAGCCTTATTTATAAGAGCCAGAAGCTGGAAAGAACCCAGATGCCCTTCAACAGGGGAATAGATTTAAAACATGTGGTACATCTACACAATGGAGTACTACCCAGCTATCAGAAACAATGACTTCATGAAATTAATAGGCAAATGGATGAAACTGGAAAATATCATCCTTAGTGAGGTAACCAATCACAGAAAAACACACTTGGTATGCACTCATTGATAAGTGGAAATTAGCCCAAAACCTTGAATTACCCAAGATGCAATCTACAGATCTCAGGAAACTCAAGAAGAAGGATGACCAATGTGCAGATGCTCCCACTCCTTCTTAAAAGGGGAAAAATATCCATAGGAGGGGATATGGAAGCAAAGTTTAGAGTAGCAACTGGAAGGAATTGCCATTCAGAGCCTGCCCCACATGTGGCATATATATATCTCCACTAAAACTAGATAAGATTGATGAAGCTAAAAATGCAGGCTGAAAAGGGACCGGATATAGATCTCTCCTGAGAGACATCCAGAGCATGTCCAATACAGAGGTCAATGCTAGCAGCTAACCACTGAACTGAGAACAGGATCCCCTTTGGGGGAATTAGAGGAAGGATTGAAAGAGCTGAAGGAGCTAGTAACCCCATAAGAACAACAATGTCAACCAACCAGAGCTTCCATGGACTAAACCACTACCCAAAGACTATACATGGACTGACCCAGGGCTCCACCTGCATAAGTAGCAGAGAATGGCCTTGTTGGGGCAGCAGGGGAAGGAGAAGCCTTTGGTCCTAATAAGGTTGGACCCCCCAGGGGAGGGGAGTATGGAGGTGGGAAGTAGGGGGGATGTATGGGGGGAATACCCGTATGGGGGAGAGAGAGGGGATGGGGGTTTATGGACAGTAAACCTGGAAAAGGAATAACATGTGAAATGTAAGTAAAGAAATATATCCAAGAAAATAAAGAAAAAAAAAAGAATTTCATGGTCATTGTTTGTAATAGCTGAGCAGTACTCCATTGTGTAAATATACCACATTTTCTGTATCAATTTCTCCACTGAAGGACATCTTGGTTCTTTCCAGCTCCTGACTATTATAAATAAGGTTGCTATGAACTTAGTAGAACATGTGTCCTTGTTGTATGTTGGAGAATCTTTTCGGTATATGCCCAGGAGTGGTATAGCTGGGTCCTCAGGTGTCCAATTTTCTGAGGAACCTCCAGACTGACTTCCAGAGTGGTTGTATCAGCTTGCAATCCCATTAACAATGAAGGGGTGTTCCCCTTTCTCCACATCTGTGTCAGCTTGCATATACATGTGTCTGTGAACAGAAGTGCAGGTCTTCATGGAGTTGATAAGATGGCATTCCAACAAGATTTCAGAAATTGAACTTGGGTCCTCTGCCAATGTAACATGTGCTATTAATCACTGAGCCAACTCTCCGACTCCTCATCCCATTTTTTTTAAAATACAACAATAGTTTAGAAACCTACATGAGAATTTAGTGCACCTTTATTTATGATATAATATGCCAATTTCTTCATTTCAGTTCTCTGAGTGTATGCTGCAGAATTACTAAAGGAGAAAAAATGAATTTGGCAATAATATTATAGTACTTATAATTAGGTGAGAAGACTGTCAATCATTATCTGCATTTCATTCGGTTCAGGCAGATATAAGAAACTAACAAGCCTTCCTTTGGTATTGAATCTATATAAGAATTGTAGAGTCATCAACAAGTTTAAACTTCCTCACAGTTAGAAACATTTAGAATCATATCATTTATACAAAATCACTCTTATTTAAATAACTTGTATGCAGACAGGCTGACCTCAAACACACAGAGATCTGCCTGCATGCCTCTGCATTCCTAGTCTGGAACTAAGAGCATGTACCACCATGCTCAGTGAAAGTATTATTTCTTATATTTAATTTTTTGTGTGTATGCATGTGTATAGGGACATGGGTGTACAGTCATGTGGAGTTTAGAGGACATCGTTCAGAAGAAGGCTCTTTCCTTCTCCCTTCTTGTGTGTTTTAGTTAGGGTTTTACTGCTGTGAACAGACACCATGACCAAAGGAAACTTTATAAAGGACAACATTTAATTGGGGCTGGCTTACTTGTTCAAAGGTTTAGTCCATTTTCACCAAGGTGGGAGCATGGCAACATCTAGGCAGGCATGGTGCAGCAGGAGCTGAGAGTTCTATATCTTCTTCTGAAGGCTGCTAGCAGAAAACTCCCTTCCAGGCAGCTAGGATGAGGGTCTTAAGCCCACACCTACAGTGACACACCTATTCCAAAAGGCCACACCTCCTAATAATGCCATTCCCTGAGTCAAGCATATCAAGCTATCACAATATGGTTTCTTGGGATTGATTTCAGGTCACCAGACTTGGAGACTTGTGTCTTTGTCAACTGAGCCATTTTTTTTTTCAGATTGAAGATTATTTTTAAACTTGTCTTGGACGAGAGTTACTTCAAATCAATCTATTAAGCCTTTTTTTGTGAAAAGATCACAGTCAGTTAAGGAAAGAGGAACACTTGCAATAACCAGACTTTCATGAAAATTAATCTGAGCTGTTACAAAAAGTAAGATCATATAGCCCATTTTTGAAACAAACATTTGTAGGGCACTATAATTAATCTGCAATGACTCTCAGATGGATAGCAGTTTTGTGCCATACCAGATACAAAATTCTCTCATTTCCAAATCTCCCTAAAACTGTTTACGATGCCATCCAATATAAAAGAGTAGGTCATTGCAACAATCAAGTCAGCTTCATCATTCCTTTCCCAGAGCTGTTTTGCATATTGGGTCATACAACAGTTTTAGTCTTAGTGACTGTCTATTTTGGGAGCTCACCTATAATCTGGTGACATTATGGAAGAGAGCCTGAAATTGTAATGGTAGCATGAATAAAAAAGGCAAGCATTCAGAGTTTAAATGATTATCTTAGTATGGCTCCTTTTCATTTACAAAAGTGCTTTTAAACACTAATTAATCCATGTAAAGTCCCTGTGAGTCCAGCTACACTATGAGAAAATCAGAGTTTAGTAAGAGAAAAGTGAGATTTCCTAGCAGAGCTATATTTTTCTATAGCTCATCTTTAAGCAGAATCCCCTAAATAGGTAAGTCAATTAAATTCTTCTTATCTAAACAGACAGACTGTTCAGTAGATTAAGAGGATGTTTTGCTTGAGGCAGTTAGGGATAACCCAAAACATTGTTCCACTGTAAACCAGTGTCTCAGAATTGAGAATTCAAGGGATCCCAGAATATCTCAAGTATTTGGGTATTTTCAAGATTTGTGATAGACTATTATAACGCTAAGTAACCATGGTTCAATCTCGAATTGGACAATTAATAAGAAAATAATGAGATGAATCACCATACATTTTTCCTTGTAGGTCAGTAATTCATTTCTGACTATGGTGTTTTCAATAAAAATTTATGCCTAGGCAATGCTTGTGGGGGTCACTGACAATCACTGCTAGGCCTACAGCATAAAAAAAGAGAAGACTAAATAAGAATTTTTGTGGTAGAAGATTGCCAAAAACATTTTAAGGTACAAATATATTTTATGCCACTGGCCCAGAAGGCAGAGAGATAACTGCTTTAGCTGTAAACGTTATCTGGGAGACTAAATTACAAGACTACATACAACATTATGTTGGAAAGAGCAGATGTTCACCACATATAGTAGATAGTTTATTGTTGAGGAATATGCCAGAAGCAAAGAAATTACACGTGGACTGATCTCTGATCTATACAAAATGTAGGTCAAGCAATATGTAAAATCCAACCACATTGGATTACACATGCCTGCAATTGCATCACATAGGAGACAGAGACAAAAGGATGAATTCAAGGTCATCCTCACATATATACTAGATGTAAGGACCAGAGGTAGAATCTCCAGTGTGAACATTAAAGTTGACTGAGCACTGATGGCTCATTATACTCTTAGCCCTCAGAAGTCAGAGAAAGATGAATGGTACAAGAATGGCTAGCCATAATTCTAGAGGAATTTTAATAGAGATATAGTTGCTCTGGTAAGGGATTACATTCAAAAACCGTCTAGGATTATGTGATCCAGCTCGAATACAGACATGTATTGGATTACAGTATGATCTGGCGAGAATGCAGACACACCCTTAGCACACACCTTTATTCGCTAACAATGAAGGTAACATTAATTTCTAGAAGAAAGCAGTCATGTTTGAAAGTGGCATCTAAATGTGAAAAAGTGAAGAATCAGAAAAAAATCTGATAGAATGAGTTAGACATAAGACATAGCCAACACTTACGAGAACAGACAGGCAAGAGAGGCCACTTAAAAGCAATGCAGGAAGAGAAAATGGCAAGACATGGGTGTTGGTGGTGTGTATAGAAGTTTTACAGAGACACATTTCAGAGAGAAGAAGCTATACGGAGGTCAAGACAGAATGAGACTGAAAATAAGAAGCCAGAAGATTAGAACATACTGCCAAATCAGTATGAGTTGTATCATAGCAATTCAGTCAGAAGGCAAGAAAAGCAAAATTAAATCAGTCATCTTAGAAAATTAGATTGTCTCTTCCAGTCTTGATCTGTGTCCAGAGCTAAGGCTGTCCCACAGCCCCCGGAACGAAAACCTGTCTGGAGAGAGTGGGTCTCCCAGGAGTGCTCTCACTCCTAAACCCATTGATGAGACCACACTTTTGCTCCAATAACCGTCCTAAGAGGGACCTGCCAGGAGCACACATTGCACAGGAACTGCAGAGCCACCTGGAACCAGGATTCTTCAGTCTCTATCTGACCCCTTTGAGGAGGTGGTGTCCATGCAGCCTACAGACAAGTGTGCCCAGAGAGAACTGGTTTCCCAGGAGTGCTCTCATACCTACAACCACAGGCTTATAGGCCCAGAGGAGGGACATGCTCCAGCCAGAGACAGCAAGACAAACTAACATCAGAGAAAACCAGATGGTGAGAGGCAAGCTCAAGAACCTAAGCAACAGAAACCAAGACTAATTGGCATCATCAGAGCCCAGTTCTCCCACCAAAGCAAATACTAGATCCCTAACACACCGGAAAAGCAAGATTTGAATTTAAAATCACATCTCATGATTATGATAGAGGACTTTAAGAAGGACATAAATAATTCCTGTAAAGGGTTTGCAACCCCATAAGAACAACAATACCAACCTACCGGAGCTTCCAAGGACTAAATCACTACCCAAGGATTACACATGGACAGACCCATGGCTTCTGCTGTATATGTAGCAGAGGATGCCTTGTTGGGCACCAATGGGAGGAGAGGCCCTTGGTCGCTGAATCCCCCACCTCCAGAAGTGTAGGGGAAATTTCAGGGCAGGGAGGCAGGAAGGGGTGGGTAGTTGGGGAGCGGGAACACCATCATAGAAGTAGGGGGAGGAGGGGATGAGATAGGGGGATTATTGATGGGAAACTGGGAAAGGGGATAAAATTTGAAATGTAAATAAAAATATCCAATAAAAATAATAAATGAAAAAAAAATAAATACAGGAAAACACAGGTAAACAAGTCGAAACCCTTAAAGAGTTAATCCAAAAACCCACTAAGGAATTGCAGGAAAACACAACCAAACAGGTGAAAGAATTGAACAAAACCATCAAGAATCTAAAAATGGAAATAGTAACAATAAAGAAACCACAAGGAGAGACAACCCTGGAGACAGAATAACTAGAAAAGAGCTCAGGAGTCATAGATGCAAGCATCACCAACAGAATAAAAGAGATTGAAAAGAGATTCTCATGGGCAGCAGATACCATAAAAACATTGATACAGCACATAATATATACTCACTGATAAGTGGATATTGGCCCCAAAGCTTGGGATATGCAAGAAACTATTCAGACTATTTGAAGCTCTAGAAGTAAGACCAAAATGTGAATGCTTCAATCTTTCTTAGAAGGGGGAACAAAGTAGTCACTGGAGGAAATACAGGGACAAAGGGTAGAGCAGAGACTGAAGGAAAGGCCTTCCAGAGACTGCCCTACCTGGGGATCCAGCCCATATACAGCCACCAAACCCAGACACTGTTGCTGATGCCAAGAAATGCTTGCTGACAGGGGCCTGATCTGGATGTCTCCTGAGAGGCTCTGCCAGAGTCTTACTGATAGATATCAGGATGCGTGTAGCTAACCATTGGACTGAGCACAGGATACCCAATGTAGGAGGTAGAGAAAGGACTGAAGGAGCTGAAGGGGTTTACAATTCATAGGAAGAACAACAATATCCTCCAACTAGACCCCCCCCCAGAGCACCCAGGTAGTAAACCACCAACCAAAGAGGTGGAGGGACCCATGGCTCCAGAGGCATATGTAGCAGAGGATGGCATTGTCTGGCATCAATAGGAGGAGAAGCCCTTGGCCCCATGAAGGCTCATTTCCCCAGTTTAAGAATGCCAGGTTATTGAGGTTGGAGTGAGGGGAGTGCGAATGGGAACATCTTCCTTAAAGCAGCAGGGGATTTCTGTACATGGGGGAAAGGGCACAACATTTGAACTGAAATACCTAAATAGAAAAAAGGAATCCTAAAAAGAAAAAGAAAAAATAGTTTGTACAGAGATTAAAACCTTCCAGGCATTTTGATATTTAGGACAGCCCAATCTGGTTGTTTGTACAGCTTGTGTATGGCTCTCATCTCATTTGTTAATTTGAGGAAATAAACACTGTCAATTACATATGCTAGCCAAATCTGAGAATTCCAGGTTCAGTGAGATGCTCTGTCTCATTAAATACAGAGTGATTGAAGAAGACACCTGATATCAACCTCTGCCCTCTTCATGTTCATACAATTTTCTTTTCACTCACATAACATGTATTTACATACACAGAAATATACAGACACACATGCATTATTATACTATATAATGGAATGGCTACATACATACACACAAAGAAATAAAAGTAAGTAAATGAAAGAAAATTATGAAATCAGTTTTGGCTAACATGAAGTCAGACAGAAAGGAGAGGAAGAAAAAGGATTCTGAAGACTCCTAAGTGATAATGTAATGAAATGCTCTCCAGAGTTAGTGTATTCCTTAAGAAGATTTTGGTTTTGACTCAAAGTGAGGTGAGATTGCAGTGTAAACTTTCAAGGTAAAGGGTGACTCAATCTAACATATGCTGACAGGTATTTATATATATATCATATAAAGAATAAAACACGGAAGTACAAATGTTCAATAAAGAGCACAGTTAAGAAACAACTATAATACTACAATAAGTGCCTAATATGTTTTGGATCTGGGTTGTAGCATTGGCAATTATGAGAACTGGCCACATTGAGGAAATATTCTTAAGGTATCTGATGTAATTTGTTTAAAACAATAACACTGTGCCATATGGAAAAGCTCTCTCTCTCTCTCTCTCTCTCTCTCTCTCTCTCTCTCTCTCTCTGTGTGTGTGTGTTTGTGTTTCTGTGTGTATTGCTATGTGTGTTAGTTTTCTTTTGCTTTGATAAAATACCATGACCAAAACAACTTATGGAAGAAAGAGGTTATTTGGATTAGTGGTTTCCAAGAGAATCCAATGGCAAGGAGGCATGGCAGCAGGAGGCTGGAGCAGAGCAATCATGATCACCATCTTTAAACATAAGCAGTAACCTACACAGCAAAATTCAAGTAGGATGAGCCTATGACCTCTTAAAGCTTATCCACAGTGCCTTGATTCCTCCAGCAAAACTGCACTTACAATTACCTCTCCAAACAGGGCCACCCATCTGGAGACCAAGTGTTCAAATACCAGAGTCTACAGGGGACATTTTTCATTCAAACCACCACACTAAGGTTGAAGATAAATATTAAAGAAACCATTATCACAGTCTATTTTCTGAACGTACACATTCACCTCCAAAAGTTTCTTCTCTTGCTTCATTGGTGTTATTTTTGAGAAGCTGATATAGGAAGATCATGAGTTCAAGGTCAGCCTTGAAGAAAAATTAAAAACCCTATTTCAAAAATTTAAAAAAAAAGCACTTAAGAGAAAAAATCCACACTTGAAAAAAATAGGTATATAACGCGGCATGATTGAATATAGGAACCCCCAAATATGGGTGCAAGAGAGGAAAATAGAACAAAGACAATTCTGATTCTTTGGACCTGAGCAAATGGAAGGATAAAAGATGCCATATAATGAAATGAACATGTCTTAACAGACTTAAAAGACTGGAGAAATTAGGATTATACTACACCCTTAGCCATCAGAAAACTGAAAATTGAAATTAATTTGAGATTCCATCTGATATCAGTCAGAATATATATTATTAAGAAAACAATCACAACAAATAGTGACACGTATAGAGAGAGGCCTGTTCAGTGTCGAAGGGTACAGAACTGATACAGTCACTATGGAAATCATGGCTATTTCTCAAAGCGTTAAAAGTACATTTCTTTGTTATCCAGCTATGCCCCTGCTGGTCGTATACTCAAATGACTCTATGTTCCCTTACAGAGATGCTTGCACATTCATGTTCATTGCTCCCTTATTCACAACAGTAAGGAAATGGAATCAGGCGAGATGTTCATCAGGTGATGAATGCATAATGAAAATGTAATACATTTTACAGTGGAATATTATTGAGCTGTTAAGAAAAACGAAATTATGAAATTTGCAAGTAAATGGATGGAACTGGATAAAATTATACTGACTGAGATAAGCATCGGCCAGATGGAGAAACACTGCTTTTTATTTCTCATGTATGTATTCTAGCCTTTCATTCTTAGACTATTGTGTTTTACTCGGAGTGTCAAGGAAGGCAAGAAAAGCAGGGAGAGTCCACTAGAGGAAGAAGGATAATAGAATATAAGTGATATGTGTAAATGTAACTTTTACTTCCTAAGAGTAAAGGATGAGATGAGAGCCATACCCAAGCTTTGGCTGAGCCCAGAGTGTTTCTTTTTATGTTCTAACTTTCCCTAGACTAGTCCTGGAATCTTCTAGCCTTCATGCAATCTAATTTTTCTACCCATCGTACCTTTTTTTCTCTCCCTTCTTTTAAGTATCCTCTCTTCCTTGGCTGTTCTCATGTGAGTTGTGCATAGCATATCCTATCTCTGACTCATTCTGTAAAATCTTTCTCTGATTCTTCATTTTGTCTGCCCCTCAACTAGATGACACTTTAAAATATGGCTGTTTCTTTTTACAAACTAACCTTACCTTCGTTGTTAGGGATTAATGGTGCATATTAAGGGTTTGCCTGTATCCCAGTCAGATCATAGTGTAATCTGGGATGTATCTGCATTCCGACTGGATCATGTATACCTAGAAGGTCTTTGGATATTATCTCTTGCCAGAGCAGCCATGCTGCTTTATAGATGTGGAAGTAGAGATAGGAAATGCTGAGGAAAGAAGGTATAGACAGGAATGAAGGTAATACAGAAAGCCAAGGTGAAGGAAAGAGTTAATCAAATCTAAGAATACATGAAAAAGTGTGATACAAACTTTCTATTTTGTAGACCTATTAGAAAAACATAATTTAAAAATATATGAATGAGTATGTAATGTTTCTCCAAAAAGTCAAATATTATCAATGTATGGAATAGTCCCTCATGAATTGTTGGTCTGAGAGGTTTCAGAATATCTCAAAGCTTTTCAGACAATTGCCATTGCTCTTGGCTGCCACATAGAACTAGATTTTAAGCATCTATTTTGGAAGACACTACACACTTGGGTTGCAGGACCCTGTGTACTCAAATTGTGACTGAGATAGAAGTTTTCTCCTATCTGGACACTTTTCATAGCATTGAAAGATGCTATTCAGTCTACTGGAGAAGAAAAATCACCAACTGTTTTACCCGGCTATGTACCCTGCAAGGTACAATAATGATATGCCAGACAATATTACTAGTGTAATATCATGATTATTATATAGATAACCAATCTCTCTATGCTTGGGTTTGAGGGTGGCTTCCAAGGAAGAAACTAGGATTGTAAGCATAGTCAAGAGCCTGCAGATAGGGAATGTCATCAACCCAAGGTATTTATTACTATTATTTTACTAAATATATATGGTGGTCATAAGGTGGTGCCTTCATGTGGTCCGGATTTTTATTAGTGTTGTGCACTCTCAGCCTTCATCAGAGAACCTTAATTTTTAAACAGACAGTAGTTACTATAGAGACCTCTAACTGGTCAAAGAGCTGAGAATATGTGACTTTGGAATGCTTGGCTTTAAATGAGTTATCAATATCCCCCTCTACGAATCTCAGTGAACATTATAGGAAAGAAGGTAGGAAAAGTGAAAGCTCCAGAGCACGGCGAGGACTACTGTGAAAGTGTTTTTGGGTATCAAATGGCAACTGTACTCACGAACTCACTGTCGTTTCAGGAGACTTACACAAAATTAGGCCTGTCACCATTTCATCATGCAAAGAGGGTGGCATTCATGAGGCCCTATCCATCACTGAGAGACTATGGTAGTTGATGGTTTCTGGGAACGGGGTAACATTTTTTCAGTGCTTAAACAACTGATAATATGCCCCTACTTCAATAAATAACACTCTACTCACGCTCAAGTAAGCCACCACAATTAAACTCAATGATTTAAAATAAATATCAAAGTAGAAAGGGGCTTGCTTGAAGGAAATTACTCATAGGAAACAAAAGTGGATGTTGATGGTGAAAACAAACAAAATTAAAAATATACAGATATGACAATGTTAAAGAATAAAAATTGTTGAAGATTTCATCATGATTTTAGATTGCCTTACCCTTGGAATTGCTTGGAAATTACTATTTGTTTCTGTAATTACTTTTGTATTTTCCTGAATCATGAAACACGTAGCTCTATTGTCACTTTTGTTGCTCTGTACATTTGAACAATTAGAGTATAAAACGTTACATGGGAGTTTTAGAAAATATGTATAAACATAAATGTAACTGTCTAAACGGCAACCAACAGATTGGGAAAAGATCTTTACCAATCCTACAACAGATAGAGGGCTTATATCCAAAATATACAAAGAACTCAAGAAGTTAGACCGCAGGGAGACAAATAACCCTATTAAAAATGGGGTTCAGAGCTAAACAAACAATTCACAGCTGAGGAATGCCGAATGGCTGAGAAACACCTAAAGAAATGTTCAACATCTTTAGTCAAAAGGGAAATGCAAATCAAAACAACCCTGAGATTTCACCTCACACCAGTGAGAATGGCTAAGATCAAAACGCAGGTGACAGCAAATGCTGGCGAGGATGTGGAGAAAGGGGAACACTCCTCCATTGTTGGTGGGATTGCAGACTGGTACAACCATTCTGGAAATCAGTCTGGAGGTTCCTCAGAAAATTGGACATTGAACTGCCTGAGGATCCAGCTATACCTCTCCTGGGCATATACCCAAAAGATGCCCCAACATATAAAAAAGACACGTGCTCCACTATGTTCATCGCAGCCTTATTTATAATAGCCAGAAGCTGGAAAGAAACCCAGATGCCCCTTCAACAGAGGAATGGATACAGAAATGTGGTACATCTACACAATGAATATTACTCAGCTATAAAACAATGACTTTATGAAATTTCAGGGCAAATGGAGGAACTGGAAAATATCATCTGAGTGAGCTAACCCAATCACAGAAAGACACATACATGGTATGTACTCATTGATAAAGTGGCTAATAGCCCAATGCTTGAATTACCTAGATGCCTAGAACAAATGAAACTCGACGGATGATCAAAATGTGAATACGCATATCGCTCCTGAGAGACACAGCCAGAATACAGCAAAATACAGAGGCATATGCTAGGAAACCACTGAGCTGAGAACAGGACCCCCTGTTGAAGGAATCAGGAGAAAGAACTGGAAGAGCTTGAAGGATCGAGACCCCATATGTACAGCAATGCCAACCAAACAGAGCTTTAGGACTAAGCCACTACCCAAAGACTATACATGGACTGACCCTGGACTCTGACCTCCATAGGGTAGCAGCAATGAATATCCTAGTAAGAGCACCAGGGAAGGGGAAGCCCTGGTCCTGCTAAGACTGAACCCCAGTGAACTAGACTGTTGGGGAGAGGGCAGCAAGGGGGGAGGATGGAGGGGAACACCCATAAGGAAGGGAGGGGGGGGGGATGTTTGCCTGGAAACCGGGAAAGGGAATAACACTCGAAATGTATATAAGAAATACTCAAGTTAATAATAATAATAAAAAAAATAGTTAACCACTCGAAAAAAAATGTAACTGTCTAAGGTATCAAAAATTATGGAAAAGTATTTTTCATTATTATATGAATGTATGGTGTGTGTGTGTTTGTGTTGTGTGTGTGTGTGTGTGTGTGTGAGAGAGAGAGAGAGAGAGAGAGAGAGAAAGAGAGAGAGAGAGAGAGAGGGATGTAGTATGATGTGAGTATGGAGGTGAAAGGAAAACTTTGTGGAGTCAATTCTCTTTTTCTGTCTTTATTTGGGTTCTAGGGAGTAAACTCTGGTCATCAGGCTTATGTGGTAATCACTTATCTGTTGAGCCATTCTTGCTGGTCTTGCCTGTAAAATATAGACATAGAGCTTTAGTATCTTTCTTTTATGTAACATCTAATAATTGAATATAATTCATAGAATATTCAGAATACAGACCAAAGAAATAATACTTTACTGCAGGTTATTTAAGCACATTAAAATAAATTCAGGTAGTGATTCAATTTTATAATAAAAATAGACCAGATATATTGGAACATGTCTTCTTAAACTGATAGATATCAGTAAACTATAAAGATTAAATGCCCTAACATCAAATTGTCTTCTAAAAATATGCACTTTACCTGGAGATTAGTGTAACTCTTAGTCCTCATTGGGGAAGTATCTTTGTTCAGTGGATGGTGCATAGTACAGATATTTATACCTGGTCAAAGTGTGAAGAAAATAATATATGGAGAGTAGTTTCAAGACATCCATCCCTTAGTACTCATGGGACATTTTAGAAATGGGAAGGAGATATGAAGCAGGAGGTCAAGGACTTAAAAGTTACTTCTGGATATGATAAGACTGTTAATACCAGGAAATCTGAGCAGCATAAGACCCCTGTTACATGTTGGAGCAAGCTTGCTCAGGTATTGTGGCATGATTGTAGCAGAGGCAGATGTCCTCACCCATAGCTAATATAGACCCATTGACATTTGATGGCTAATGAGCAAGGGAGAATGTGTTCTCTAGGTTTGTGGTCTTAGTAGATTGACCATATTCTAGTAAGTGGTCACTCATTGATATCTACATAGGCAGCACTTAGTAGATTATAAAAATAAACAAATAAAATTTTTAAAGAGCACTTGATAGTTAGGATGTGGATATGTGGACTGGAGATCCTTGAGAAAGGTTCACTGTTTCCTAAGTTTTAGATCACTTCTGGGCTCTATCTGCACCCAGAGCTAAGGCTGTCCTCCATACCCAAAATATGCCCAGAGAGAGTTGGTCTCCCAGGAGTGCTCTCACTCCTAAGACCAGAGGCTCATAGGCCCATCGGAGGGGAAGCTCCAGTCGGAAGCAGCAAGAATAACTAACACCAGAAACAACCAGATGGTGAGAGGCAAGCACAAGAACATAAGCAACAGAAACCAAGACTACTTGGCCTTATCAGAACCCAGTTCCCCCAGCACAGCAAGTCTTGGATATCCCAACACATTGGAAAAGCAAGATTTGGATTTAAAGTCGCATCTCATGATGATGATGATAGAAAACTTTAAGAAGGACACAAATGATTCACTTAAAGAAATACAGGAGAACACAGGTAAAGAAATAGAAAGCCCTTAAAGAGGAAACAAAAACAATCCCTTAAAGAATTATAGGAAAACACAACCAAATAGGTGGAAGGAATTGAACAAAGCTATTCAGGATCAAAATGGAAATAAAACAATAATGAAATCACAAAGAGAGACCAACTGGAGATAGAAAATCAAAATAGACTAAGAGTCATATGTAAGTATCACTAACAGAATATAAGAGAAGAGAGAATTTAGGCAGAAGATACCATAGAAATATTCTACACAATGATCAAAGAAAACAAGAAAACTAAAAAACTCAACCCAAAAATATCCAGAAATCCAGGACAATGAGAAGATAAAGGAACCTACATAAGAGAGACAGAAGAGCAAAGAATATCTCAACTTAGATGGCACAAGTAATATATTCAAATATGAATTAGTAAATAGTACCTCCTAACCTAAAGAAGGAGACGTCATGTGAACTATACAGGAAGCCCTACAGAACTCTGACGTTTTAGATCCTAAGGGAAGTATTGCTGCTTTCATTCCTTTAAAATTCATATAATCTTGCTAGGCTCAGTGGCACACACCTTTAGTTTTTGTGTTTGGGAGGCAGAGGCATCTGTATCTGTGTGTGTTCGATGCCAACCTGGTCTACAAAGCAAGTGTTAGAACAGCCAGAGCTACACAGAGAAATCCTATCTTGAAAAGTCAAACAAAACAGTTATTGAAAATGTATATATTCTCACTAATATTATAATTTGTCATTTGTAAAGCAAAGTATTTAAATACACATCTGAATACTTATAAAAAAAATCTCCATCACATATGCAGGTACCAAACCCAAACCTAGACACTATTATTGATGCCATAAAGTGCTTGCTGACAGGAGCCTGATATGGTTGTCTCCTGAGAGGATCGTGCCAGAGCCTTCTGGATACAGATGAAGATGCTTGCAGTTAACCATTGGACTGAGCATGGGGCCCCCAGTGAAGGAGTTAAAGGATTGAAAGAGCTGAAGAGCTTTTGCAAACCCATAGAAAGAACATCAATATCGACCAACCAGAACCTCCAGAGCTTCTAGTGAATAAACCACCAACCAAAGAGTACACATGGAGGGATCCATGGCTCCAGCCACATATGTAGCAGAAGATGACATTGTCTGGTATCAGTAGGAGGATAAACCTGTGGTTCTGTAAAGGCTCATTTCCACAGTGTAGGGGAATGCCAGGACAGTGAGGTGGGAGTGGGTTCATGGGAGGGGGGACATATTCATAGAAGTGGGGGGAGGAGGATAGCAAAGGGGGAAACTGAAAAGGGGATAGCATTTAAAATGTAAATACATAAACTATCTATCTAAAAAATACTCCAAAGATAAAAAGTACTAGATGGGGGAGTATGGGGAGGAACAATCTTATAGAAGTGGAGGAGAGGGTTAGGGACAAGGTTCCGGAAAATGGAAAGGAACATTTAGAATGTAGTACTAAAGAAATACCGTTAATAAAAAAAATCCATCTCACCACCCTTCTGGTTAAATTAGTACACAAATTTATTTAGTATATTAAGGCCCCTGGCTTTGGTATAATGACAAAAATAAGTCAAGAAAATATCTACATCTACAGTATATAAGAATGCTGATTCTAGCTTGGCATGTAAGGGACAGTATAACATTGCTTCTTGCCCCTGTAGCAGAGCCAGTAGGGTGTGGGTCTCCAAGAGTGTTGACGGTTGCTCTGGGTTAAAGGCTTGTATGTATAATAGTGTACATATTTTCATGTTCTTCCTTTGAGGAATACCCTTTCTGTTAAGGTTAGTGACCTCATGATAATCAGTAACAGCATGAGTCTGGGATTTGAGGGTGTGGCTATGTCTCAGCAAAATGGTAGAATGCTGTGGTCCTGTACGGGCTCATTTCCCCAGTGTGCTGGGGGAATGCCAGGGCAGTGGGTGGGGAGTGGGTTCATGGGAGGGGAGCATGCTCATAGAAGTGGGGGGAGGGATAGTAAAGGGGAACTGAAAAGGGCCCCAAGGCTGTAGGGAAGAATGCTGAAAATGTGAGTTTGAAAATTTACAATTTCTCAACTATGCAAAATATAAGGGTGTAATATTAATTGTATAAGGAGTGTCACAGATCTAAAGGAACCTGTACTTTGAGCCAGCTTGTCAGAAAGATAGTAAGGAAGGAGATATAGATATTTAGGGAGTGATGATCACAAGGTAAAACCCCACCTCACTAAGGTTTTTTGTTTGTTCTTACAAAGGCTTGTGGATGCCTGAGTTCAAGGTCAGTCTAAGATAGAGAAGTTAAAGTCTAGGGCCAGTAAGAATGTTCATTTAAGGGCAGGGTCCCATTCAGCTATTTTAATTGTCTGTGATTATGTTTGCTGTCTCTAACAATCAAGGGGCTGGGATCACGGGATGCTGATTTGAGGGATAATCAAAAAGGGAACCTGTGGTAATGACTACATTGATATGTAAAATTAAAAAATTGATTTTGATCTGCAAGAGCTCAGCTATCCAGAGAGTGTTTAGAATTGCAAAAAAGCTGTCTCAAGCAGAGAGCTGTCTGGACATCTCCAGAAAAATCAGAACATAGACAATCTGGAAAGCTGTCTTGAGCAGAACATAGGCCATCAGTTTGTAACCCATGATTTGACTTTGAGTCACTTTTTCACTGCTCTTAAACACCCCATTCTCTCAAGAACCTCTCCAAGCCAAAGGCTGGTCCTTGGCATAACCTTTTCATATGATGTAGTCAGCAAGAACATTATTAAAAGTACATTCATAATCACGAAAAATATATCTGATTTATTGACTTCATGGGCTAGCAGTATGGCTCAAAAGATAAAGGTACTTGCTGTGAAGTTCAATGATGCACAGGTTAGAATGAGAGACCTGACTCCCTAAGTTATCATTTGACCTCCACATACTCATTCTGTCATGTACATGTCCATACACACAGAAACACAGACAAGCACATATAAAAGTATATTAATAATTTAATAAAAATATAAAGTGATAAGACAGTTTTATAGATAAAATCCTACTTGGAGGAACATGAGGTTGTCTATTAACAGAAAGTTTCTAAAGTGTATACTAAAATATAGTCATTCTTTAGCACTAGTAGAATTATGGACATTTTGATTACTCTGAATTTCTAAAAGAGATATGTACTGCTTTATAATACAAATGTGCAAATCCACAGCAACAAAGGTGACAATAAAGAAAATATCTATAAAATTGCACAAGTCATACTTTCCATGGAGGCCACCCTTTTTCATGCATCATAGGAAGAACTTTCAATAGCATGTTATTACTGGCATTCCATGACTATAAATCTGATAGAGGTTAGTATAAGCAATGAGTGACCAAATCAAGTGTTTAAAGTCCTTACAAGCAACTTTTCAAATCTGAAAAATGTAGCTAAATACCCACATGTTCATAAGATTACTTTCAAGTTTTTTTTAAAAAAAAAAACAAATTACAGTAGTAAGTTAAACAGATAATTATTAAGTATTCCCAGAGACTCAAATGCTGTATAAAAGGGAAAATGGGGAGAAAATTCTCAATAGAAACACAAGAAAGCTAGCATCTTTAATTTTTCTATTAAAGATTCACTTTCCTTTCTCCATATGGCAAGACAAAAATCTGTATATTCAGCCAAGTACAGATTATGCAAGGTCACGAGGGACAGAAGAAACAAGGATAAATGAAATCTACTGATAATTGAGAAACCTGATTTTACATGATATTTGTAACTGCCTCTTGGACAGAGTCCTTCTGTGAAGCCGATAATGAGGAATATAATTGAGTAGTGGGACCTCATCTGATTTCGGGTATCCTTTGCGGGTGCTAATGAACAGTGAAATGGTCAAAGGCTGCTAGCCAAAGGAAACCATTGGAGAAAGAGCAGAACATAAATAATCCACAAAACAAGTTTATCATCCTCAAATCAGAGAAATTGACTACACCGACAGTCATCCTTTGAATACCCATCAAATTAATTCCACATGAGGATGGCCAGAAATCATCCCATTACTGATTTTTTTTGCCCATTGTGTTTTAGTTCTATCCTAAGTTTTGGCTATCCAAAGCATCTAGTTCTTGGCCCTTCTTGACAGTGTCAGGGGTGGACTGTTTCTGATGGTATGGGTCTCAAGCTGGTCACTGGTTGTCCACTCTCACAGTTTCTGGGCCACCTTTAACATCAGGACATCTTGTAGGTAGGACAGATTGTGGGAAGAAGGTTTTTGTGGCTGAATTGGTGTCTTAGGATTTCATTGTTGTGAAGAGAAACCAAGACCAAGGAAACTCTTATAAAGGAAAGCATTTAGTTGGGGCTGGCTGATACTCGCTCAGAGGTACAGTCCATTATAATCATGGCTGGAAGTCTACCAATACATAGGCAGAATTGGTGCTGGAGACAAGACTTCTTGGCTGGTTACGGGAGATGGCCAGTTCAGGCTCCATAACCCTCATTGCCTTAGTTAGGATCACCCTCGCAGATTCTGGGAGCTTCATCACAGTAGGTTTCCAGTTCACCCAAGAGATGAGCCCTACAGTAGAGTTGTCTCTCTCAGTATTCTTTCAGTTCATCCCCTTCCCATTTCATCCCACCTGTTTCCATCCTCACCCCTTCAATCCATTTTTTTTTTCTTGTCTACCCACAATGTCTGTTCTATTTCCCTTCTCAGTGAGACTCAAATGATCCTGGTTGGGCCCTCCCTGTTACTTTGCTTTTCTGGGTCTGTGCACTGTAGCCTGATTATCCTTTACTTTACTGCTAATATTGACTTTAAGTGAGTATATACCATGTTTGTCTCTCTGGATCCAGATGCTCTCATTCAGGATAATCTTTTCAAGTTCTATCCGTTTGCTATCTTTGACTTGTTGACCCTTTACTCCTAGTGTATTGCCTCACCTAGCTTTGGTATGCCATGTTTGGTTGATATCCATGGGAGGCTTGCCATTTTCTAGAGAGAAATGGAGAAGGAGGAGATGGAATTCTGAGAAGACAGGAGGTTTTAGGTGTGCCTGAGAGGAGGGGAGGGAGCAGAAATGGCAGTCAGGACATAAAAAAGGATGAATGAATGAATGAATGAATGAATGAATGAATGAATAGTTTAGTTGAGCATGGGGTAGCACAGCCTGGAATTTTAGTACTTGAAGAGCAGAGGTAGGAAAATCAAGGCCACCCTAGACTACACAGTGAGTTTGAGACCAGGGACATGAGATCCTGTTCAAAGGAACAAAAACCTGAAATGAACAAACAAATTGTCATGTATGCATATTATAGCTTGGTTAACCTGAATTATGCTATAGTCTTAATAATTTTCTATATCATACTACTTTTCTTTTTTAATTTTTATTGGATATTTTTTACTTACATTTCAAAGGTTATCCTCTTTCTCTGTTTATAACCTCCTTATACCATTTCTCCTCCTCCTGGTTCTTGCTCCCCTACCTACCTACCCACCCCTTCCTGCCTCCCTGCCCTGGCATTCTCTTACACTGGGGCATTGAGCCTTCACAGGACCAAGGGCCTTTCCTCCCAGTGATGTCCTACAAGGCCATCCTCTGCTACATATGTGGCTGGAGTCATGGGTCCCCCCACGTGTACACTTTTTTTGGTGGTTTAGTCCCTAGGAGCTCTGGGAGGGTCTGGTTGGTTGCTATTGTTCTTCCTATAGGGTTGCAAACCCCTTCAGCTCCTTCAGTACTTTATCTAACTCCTATATTGGGGACCCTGTTCTATGTCCAGTGTTTGTCTGTGAGTATCTACCTCTGTATTTGTCAGGCTCTGGCAGAGCCTCTCAGGCTCCTGTTTGCAAGCATTTTTTGGCATCCACCTTAGTGTCTGGGTTTGTTGTCTATATGTGGGATGGATCCCCAGGTGGGGCAGTCTCTAGATGACCTTTCATTCAGTCTCTGCTCCGCATTTTATCTCAGAATTTCCTCCCTTGAGTATTTTGTTCCCCCTTCTAAAAAAACGACTGAAGCATCTACATTGTCAATATGACAAAATGGCAACCAACATATTGGGAAAAGATCTTTACCAATCCTACATCTGATAGAGGGCTACTATCCAATATATTTAAGGAACTCAAGAAAATAGGTTAAAGAGAACCCAATAACCCTATTAAAAATGGGTTAAAGAGCTTAACGAAGAATTCTAAACTTAGGAATATTGAATGGCTGAGAAACACCTAAAGAAATGTTCAACATCCTTAGTCATCAGGGAAATGCAAATCAAAACAACCCTGAGATTCCTCCTTACACCAGTCAGAATGGCTAAGATAAAAAACTCAGGTGACAACAGATGCTGGTGAGGATGTGGAGAAAGAAGAATACTCCTCCATTGTTTGTGGGATTGCAATCTGGTACAACCACTCTGGAAATCAGCCTGGAGTTTCCTCAGAAAATTGGACATAGTACTACCTGAGGACCCAGCTACACCACTACTGGGAATATACCCAAAAGATGCTCCAATGTATAACAAGGAAACATACTCCAGTATGTTCATAGCAGCCATATTTATAATAACTAGAAGCTGGAGAGAACCCAGATGTCCTTCAACAGAGGAATGGACACAGAAAATGTGGTACATTACACAATGGAGTACTACTCAGCTATTAAGAAAAATGACTTCATGAAATTCTTAGGCAAATGGATGGAACTAGAAAATATCATTCTGAATTATGTAACCCAGTCACAAAATAACACACATGGGATGCACTCACTCATAAGTGGATATTAGCCCAAAAGTTCAAATTACCTAAGATATAATTCACAAACCACATGAAGCTAAAGGAGGAAGACCAAAATGTGGATGCTTCCGTCCTTCTTAGTGCTTTTTATTGGCAGTAATGATAGGCTGTTTATTGTTGGAGCACAATCAACTGCAGGCTTTTCAGCTAAATTTTGCCAACAGGCTGCTTGTGAGTCAGGGCTCTGGCAGCCATTCCTGCTTTAGACCAATGGGAATGTTATTGACACACTCCTGCGTCTTTCTGGGATAGAATATAAGCATTGCTGGCATTCAAATCATATTTTTTATTTTTGTTCCAAATTCATGTTCTAGTAAACAGACTTTGAAAGCATTGTTATGGTGAACATTTTGTGGTTTATGTTAAGCATTTGGTTTTCAAGGATTGTAGAAAATAAATGTTTTTAGAGTCAATTATTTTCAAGTATCACACAATAAACTCTAATATTTGAAACTAAAACAGTATCAATGTTTGATTAGTAATTAAGCTCTCAAATGGTTATGAAAGTAATTTTCTTTTATAAGCCTGTACTTTAGGACAAATTACTTGATATACTTATTAATATTGAAAACTTTAACTATATCTACATATAATTATTAGTGTGTATTTCTACAGTGGTAGTGAATGTGATTTTCATTTATGGGAGCAGTTTAAAACAAAGTATACTGAAAACCATGATATTTGTAAATAAAACTGTATCTTCACATGAATATTAATTATGTTACTACAGGAACTGTGAGAGTAGTCTCCATTTATAGCAGTCATTTTGAGTATATGAGACTTCATCATTTTAATTTCAACTGCTACTTCTTGATCTTGTTCTCTGAGAGTATATTCTTATGTCTACATTGTCAACAAAAAGGAAATTATCTAGTTATATACATGTAAACTGTAATACTACTTTAATAATATATACTATGTTCTAGCTTTTGCTTAAAACTAAAAATATAAAGTCATTTTCAGTTTAGTTACAGGTAATAGGCACCAAATACTAATAGATTGTATTTGTAAAACACTGTCATTTATACATGTTTTTCATGTTTCCTCTCATTTTGCTCTGGCTTGTTATCTGTTAGTTAAAAAACCTATGGAAGTGTAGTGGTAGTTCTACAGTGAGAGTCTAATACTGTGTGTAATCATTTATGTCCAGGTGTCTAGATGTCTAGCACAGCAGACCTATTTGGATTTTATTTACTTATGTGAAGCCTTGCAGATATGATCTGAGCTATAATAACTGGATAAGCTGACATTGATTTGTGCTTCTAGCACAAAGACAAGAATCCAGATGAATAAGCCAGAAGGAGCTATCATTATGAAACTATATTTTTGACGTAATCTGTTCAATCAGGAACACAATAGTTTGTATAAGGAAGATGAGGCGATTCGGTAGAGCCCACGTGGAAGTTTTCTGTGCTAAAAGCTCAGGGTCAGGGTGGCAGTGCCAAGTTCTGATACGCAGTAGATCAAATTATCATTAGAGTCAAACTAAGAGCTCAAAAGCATAGGGTCATTGCTGTTTATTACGTAGTAATGTGCTGCTATACACATAATACCACAAATGACTATTGAAATGTGATAGAAAAATGAGCTTATCACATGGTGGTTGACTTCAGAGGTGTTATGGAAGCAGATGATGCCAGTGGAGCATAGAGCAGATCTGGAATAGAGGCAGAGATGATAAATGCCACAAGGACAAGGAAAATATCATTAGTCATTCATAAACAACCGGAAGACTCCTTA
The DNA here is from genome assembly GCF_011064425.1 of Rattus rattus. NCBI lineage: Eukaryota > Metazoa > Chordata > Mammalia > Rodentia > Muridae > Rattus > Rattus rattus. The sequence continues at coordinate 86,650,649 of NC_046172.1, forward strand.
GATCTATTCTTCCCTATTAGACCGGAACAGAAAGACTTGACTATTGCAGGGTGGTAGTACTGTATTTTACAATTATTGGAATTCTCTTAAATGATCTTTTTTTGTGAGTGTAGTAGTGAAGATTGAACCAGGAGCCTTATGCTTACAAATCAATTGTTCTACCATTGAGCAACAGCCTTACCACTGTTTCTATTATGAAATATGATGTTCCATATACTCACATCCTTTGTGGATTTCAAAGAAACTAAAGGTCACATGCATAGCATAGACATATTTTTTCTATTACTACCAAACCCAATCAATCTATACAAATCACAATTCAATGTATAATCCATTTCTCCCATGGTATCTTCCATCCTACACATAATCATTCTACTATTCTATTCCAAATTTCATACAACTATTACATTATTATATATTCACAACCTTTTATCAATCCATGTAGGGAGTTGTAGGGTGAAATGACAAAGGCATTTTCAGCTGTACCAGAAATACATAAAAATTGTAAAATAGCATTAGAAAGATATATATATATGTATATATATATATCTTTCTTCTTCATATATATATATATTTCTTTCTTCATATATATATATATATATATATTTAAAAAACAGTCTTAATAGTGACTAAATGTAAAGTTTCTTATGGTCTAGGTCCTAAGGTGTGGTGAAGGACTTATTTTATAGTTAATATAATAAAGCACAGTACTGTCCTACTTATATTAGAAAGCAGGAAAGATAAATGACGATATCTTTTCAATGCTTGTATAAATGTATTTTAGATCCAAGGGGATTCCACTAGGCTGTAGATTGACACAGGGGAAAGTAAATCTGGACTCTGAAGTGGAGAGCATATGGTTTCATGGGAGTAGAGCTTGCTGTACTGTATACCAGTATTCTATATAAAGAGTCTTTCAATGGAGAAGTAAAAATCAGGAGTTAAGCTATGTGATCTAAGTTAGAAGGTTGATTGGATGATAGAAATCTATCAAAAGATGGGATAAGATAGGAAACCGAGGAAATGCTACCTTTATGTACTTCTTTTATACTTTCTCTTCTGGGTAGGAAAGGAGTTATTTAACTTTAATTTTGTTTATGTTTAAATTATTTGAAACACAGTCACATTGAGGATCTCATGCTGGCACCAGACTTTTTATAAAGCCTAGGGTGACCTCTAAGCATCTGACTGCTTTTGCCTGCCTAGTAATAAGACTGCAGTTGTATGTCACCATGCCCTGCTTGAAAAGAAGTTACTACAGCACCAAGTCTGATGATAGCTCAGCTTTACTGTTATAACTACCAATTATTTGGTCAAGTAATTTTAGAAGTATTTTATGCCAGCACATCTAGTATCAAAAAGTGTACTATCTAAGCATATAAGATAGCTTTGGAGATTGGTGATCTTATGCAGAGCCCAACTTTCTTTCTAAGTGCGGGAATACAGATGCATGGAAGAAGAAAATTCAGACAGTGAGTTAAGAGGTGACCCGCCCAAACATGTGCTGCTTTGTAAAGACACTAGACACATAGTCAAAAATAAATGGATGAATGAATATATGCATGACAGTCACATACAAGATGAAAATTGATACTTAATACAATGTAATTTAAGAAAAAAGATAATGGAGCAAAATTAGCACATATTAATTTACAAACATAATAAAGTGAAGATATTTTAGCCATGAACTATACAAACTAGAATGTAACAGAGTTTATTAAACACATAATGATGATGTTAAAATAAGTGCCTGTAATAGCAATTAGTGAAAAACGAGGCTATGAAATTGAAGGAAAGTGGGAAGGGGTATAGTGAAAGCATTAGAGGAAGGAAAGGGAAGGGAGAAATGTTGGAATTCTATTATAATCTCAAAAATGAAATAAAGTAATCAATAGAGAATGATCGACAGAAGCTCACTAATCTCTAAGTAGACTCAATTATGTAAATAGAAATGGAAGTATATTCTTTACACTACAGTATGTAAAAACAAGAAGTTAGAAACCAAAATATTCACCAAGACAATATTGATTATATAAATATGTTAATGTCAGGGCGATACATCACGTGTCCTTTAAATCAGTGATGTGGGAGAAAGGGGGAACACTCCTCCATTGTTAGGAAGCCAGACTGCTAGGGATATTGAACTGCCCAGTGATCCAGCTCCTGGAAGATACACTCAAAAGAGCCCAAATATAAAAAGACACATGTCCACTATGTTCATCGCAGCCTTATTTATAATAGCCAGAAGCTGGAAAGAACCCAGATGCCCTTCAACAGAGGAATGGATACAGAAAATGTGGTACATCTACACAATGGAATATTACTCAGCTATCAAAAACAATGACTTTATGAAATTCGTAGGCAAATGGTTGGAACTGGAAAATATCATCCTGAGTGAGCTAACC